>NC_053155.1:132387238-132602238 GCF_016835505.1 Polypterus senegalus
CGTGGAGCCGATCGACAGGTAAGCTCACCGACGCTCTGTCTCTCTCTCTCCACCAGCGCTCGGCGCTGCCTCGGAGGAATCCTTCGCCCGCCGAGCCGACGCTTGAGGAATTGTTGCGTGTTCTCGCCGCTCAGTGTGAGCAGCTGATGGAGATGGCGGTCGCCGAGAGAGACACCGAGTGAGACGGAGGATCGGCGCGGCGCTGGAACCGGAGGCAGGCAGAACACGGCGGGAGTGGTGAGTGTTGCCGTTCCTGTAGAGCAAGTGGGGGGGTTGGCCGAACATGGCCGTGACCGACACGGGACGACCGCTCCGGTAGGCGACCTCCCAACAGCGGATGCGGGCGGTACAGACAGCTAGCGAGGCGAGGAGCTCGAACACGCAAGGGCTGGTAGGATCGGGCTGCTGAGTGCCCTGGGTCCTAGCGCCTGCGCTTCAAGCCTGCAGCTGTCTCCTGTCGCTCTGCCTGGACGCAGACGGGCTGGATTTGGGCTTTTGCTGTGCTCAGACCCAGACCGCCAGCGCGTCCAAGAAAAGAAGGAGGAACCGCGGGTGAATGCCGCTCCTCCGATAGGAGAGGGCGCGGCGCTGGGTGCGCTGCCCGAGAAGGGCCGCCTCTGTGCGGGCAGAGGAGATCCCCTGGGCGGCTGGGCGAGCCGCCTGCGAGAGTGTGCCGCTGGACAACAGGCGGACGGGCATGGAACCCGCGACGGAGGACTTCAGCAGGCAAGTCAGGGGCTGTCGAGGGGGCAGGAGCACTGCGGGTACGGAGACCGCAGGGCACTCGGGTGAGTGTCCTGGCAGTGCTTCTGGCCCTCTTTTCCTTTTTCCACAGGCCCGGCCCCGACGAGCGCTGAGGACGACGCCGCCAGGGACCTGCCCTCCTGAAACGGCGCCCGCTGGAGGGCTCCACGCCGAGAGGCCAATAGTGTCCCAACCGCGGGAACAGCGGGGCGAGCGGCGAGACCATGGGGCACGCTTTGCCGGAGGGGTGCCGAAGACGGATGTCCCAGGGTGCCGTGTTGGACCCTGGGGCATAGTAGGACCCTCACCGGGACGGCTGCCCTTTCGGTTGTGCCGCTCGACCCACGCGGTCCTCGCTAGCGGTGGGGCATGTGGTCCCCGCCGGGCTGGAGCCCGCCGGACGCCAGGAGGACGGAGGAGGGCTTGTGCCTCCTCCAGACCGCGAGGCGCCCGCCCTGGTTCTATTGGGAGCCACGGGTCGAGGGCATGGAAGCCCTACCCTGTAGGGGCCCGTGGTTACCGCCAGGCGGCGCCGATGCCGTTCATCCCGGTGGCCCTCGGCCGGGATGGAGCCCGCCGGACGCTTAGAGGACCGGAGGAGGCGTGTGCCTCCTCCAGAACGCAGTGGGGCGCCCGCCCTGGTTAGACAGGGGCCTCGGTACAGGGCTTTGAAGCCCAGCCCTGTAGGGGACCCGTGGCCACCGCCAGGCGGCGCCGGTGCTTATTATCCCGGAGCCCGCACTTCCGCCACACCAGGAAGTGCCGGGGAAGACTTTGTGTGGCACCCGGAGAGCTGCCAGGAAGACAGCCGACACTTCCGCCACGCTTTGGCGGCTAACGGAACACCTGGGGCTCATCCGGGAGCCTTATTTATAGGCGCCTCCAGTCATTGGTGGAAGTCGGAGGCAGAAGGACTGAGCTGGAGAGAGAGGACGGAGGCGCCAGGACAAAGGCAAAGAGACTGTGGGCCCTGGACTTTGGGGAAATCAGTGCAAGAGGCACTGGGGTTCGTGGAGTGCACGTAATATTTGTATATTGTAAATAAGTGTAAATAAACGTGTGTGGGTGCAAAATGATGTCCGCCTGTGTGTGTCCGGCCAGCTTTCATATATATATATATATATATATATATATATATATATATATATATATATATATATATATATATATATATATATATATATATGTATGTATATATATATATATATATATATATATATATATATGTGTATGTATATATATATATATATGTATGTATATATATATATATATATGTATATATATATATATGTATATATATATATATATGTATGTATATATATATATATATATATATATATATATATATATATATATATATATATATATATATATATATATATGTATATATATATATATATATATATATATGTATGTATATATATATATGTATATATATATATATATATATATATATATATATATATATATATATATATATATATATATATATGACAGCAACACTCATTACTCACAACAGTGACAAAACAATTACATTGACAATCATGTTACGCTAAGTTCAAAATGTTTCCTTTTCTTTTCATTGCTTCTTTAACACACTACTCTCCTTGGGCTGGTATTCTGCTAGTCTATACTAATAAAAGGCAAAGCCCTCACTGACTCACTCACTCACTCACTCATCATTAATTCTCCAACTTCCCGTGTAGGTAGAAGGCTGAAATTTGGCAGGCTCATTCCTTACAGCTTACCTACAAATGTTAAGCAGGTTTCATTTTGAAATTCTACGCGTAACGGTCATAAAGGTCAACAATGTCTGCCATGTTGAACTTTCTTATTTATGGCCCCATCTTCACGAAATTTGGTAGGTGGCTTCCCTGTGCTAACCAAAACCGATGTACGTACTTATTTCAGTGGTATGATGCCACTGTCGGCTGCCATATTGAACTTTCCAATGTCACTAATTCTCAAACTTCCCATGTAGATAGAAGGCTGAAATTTGGCAGGCTCATTTCTTACAGCTTACTTACAAAAGTTAAGCAGGATTCACTTCGAAATTCTACGCATAAATTTCGACAACGTCCGCCATGTTGAACTTTCTTATTTATGGCCCCATCTTCACAAAATTTGGTAGGCGGCTTCCCTGCGCTTAACCGAAACCAATGTACGTACTTATTTCGATGGTATGATGCCACTGTCGCCCGCCATATTGAACTTTTTAACGGTCTTTGTTACTTATGGGCCCATCTTCAAGAAATTTGGTACACGGGTTCCCAACGCTAACTGAATCCTACTTACGTACATATATACATCCATCGCCTGCAGCTCGGTCACCGTGTGAGGCGGCGTTGGGTCCCCCATCCCAACGCCTCCCACGTTGTTGGCTGCCTGCCTATATAAGGCCGCCCATCGCTCCAGTCTCTACATTCCCTTCCTTTCTTCGCCATGGGATTCATGTCTCCCTGCTGATAACTGCAGCCTTTTTATTTAATCCACGACTTCTCCGTTGTTTTATTGCTCGTTTATTACAATTATAGTTATTGTGTAGGTATTTTGGAGATACTTTACATTGTTCAGGTATCCATTTCCTTTATCGTTCCAACTGTACCCCCATTAACATGTCTATCGAGGTGATCACCATCGATCAAAGAACTGTCACTTACCGAGTGGTTTACATGCCCGGAGATGGCACCTACCTTTTCCATTCTCTTTGTTACATATTGCACGGCCATATCAGGCTCACTCTTGATATCCGGAGGAACATTGTGTCTTATGTATTGAATGACTGGGACAGGTTCAAGGTGTGGACTGATGACGGTACAGGAGATAATTATACTACACAGGAGCACTAGAAGAGTGAAATGCTTAAGCCCTTCACCTATGCATCTGCATGTGAGTTGATGGCTGCTGCTGAATTGTTCGGTTGTCGCTTTCAAGTTTACCGAAATGGTCAAATATTTTACACCTTTTGACAACCGCCAATGCCTCTTAAACATCTTAGACTCACAGGTGACGATTTCAGTAGTGGACACTTTGATGTTTATGAATGTTTAAACTCTCAAAAGCTGGATGTGATTTTATCAATGAAACCGGTTGTATGCTTACAAAGCTTGACAGATGCCTAATGTCACTTCAACACAAGTCCTGCAAATACTAATGTAACTAAAACAAACCATGAAACTCAAACCGATTATGACAGCAGCAATCCAAGCTGTGAGATTTGAAACAAGATTACTGTTCACATGGCCAACTGTACGTTGCATGCTCAAGAGTAAGCCCAGTGCACAGCTTGGTCATATTACAACCGGAGAGCCAAACTGACAATGTGGTATACAAAGAGATCCTTAACAAATAATTATTGGTATATTTTCCCTCAGTTTAAAAAGGTTTTCTTCTTAATAAAAATTTTAAGGCAGTACTTCGCCACTGTGAAGCGCGGGTATTTTGCTAGTAAATTATAAATATAAACTTCTGAAACCTAATAAATTCAGTTCAGTATTGTTGGAGGCTATAGCCTATCCCAGAAGCACTGAATAGGTGACAGGAACAAGCGTTTCACAGAGAGTCAGTCCAATCACACAATTTGGAATCACCAATCAACCTAAACTACAAGTCTTAAAGGGTGTGGGACAAAGCAGGAAAACTAAATATCTAGGCGTTAGGTGCAGTAAGAATTAAGACTAGGTGATATAGTCGTTTCTGGGTTGCTACTTTAACGTATTGTCATAGTTCAGTTCCAGTTCACATCGCTTGACTGGCTGTTGCTTTATTCTTCTTCTTCTTCTTCGTGATTTTCAGTTAATTTAATACTTTAAATCATCCCAGAATGAGTGAGTGTGGATGTTTTTATGCGAGTGGTCTCTGCAAGGGACTGGTCCCATATTCAGATTTAATTCCTGCCTTGTAACCAGTGTCAATTCAGTGACCCTGAATTTAGTGGTTTTAAAAATGGATGGGATTTGCACTCCAAGTATGTCTAAGTCTTCCTAGCAAAACACATCACATGTGCATTATTTGTGCCTTTGATGCATGTCAGCCAGCTTTGGGTCTGCTGTTGGACATGGCAGAGTGCCTTACTTACTGGAATACAGGCCGTGTTAATATGAATAACTAACTATAATAATATAATAGCAGACTGCTAGTGATATGGGGCCACCTAATCTTTCACTATAGCAGGCAGTCATCATTATTTGACCCAAAGGACCATTTGCAGTCAGACACTATTCCACACTCATTTCACATTTACTTCCATAGTTATTACCAGATTGTTGGCTTTGTGAATCCCACTAATGGATACTAAGGTTTTAAATTTTGTGTTCTTGCGGTCAGTCATGTTTATTGAATAGTTACACTGACGAGGGAACAATATTTTTTATTATAGTGCCTTTATTAATCACATTAGTTTAGGGGACATCTTAATGACTCTCAGAAAGGACACATTACCTCCCCGGTCAGAGAGGGGGTGCTTTCACCAACCACTCCTTTTTTACTTCCATTTCTGAGGTTCACTTTTTGAAAGTGAAGACCTGTAACCCACTTCCACCACAACTCTGAAACACTTCCCCTTTCAGGTTGCCCCAATATTTAAGCTCTGACTCTCCAGAAAGCCACTGTTCATTTTGGAGCCATTTACTGAAGACATCAGAGAGCTTTGGACTATACCGAAGCTCAATATTTTGTGAAGCACCTTCATGTGCTGTTAATTTTGTCCTTTTCATTTCACTATTAATCAGGGTTTCTACTTTTCCATACTCCAGATTTACAATATATTTCTTCTTATATAATACGCTTTCCTTGGCTGTTTATTTGTCTGTCCAGGATTTTAAATTGCCTGTGGCCTGCAAACCGTTTGACCTATTGACCTGAAATTTGGTACACATATACTATGTGACGTCAACTATCCGCTTTTGGGGTGATGATTGACCTCCAAGGTTATTCCTCTTTTTATTTTTATTCTATTGTAGAATCAACTCTCAGCAACAACCAGCAGGACAGCCGTGCGGCCCATGTGTACAGACACCATTTTCATCCCTACCACCTTTGCCCTCACTTTGCCTATCTCTTCATAGCTTAAATCATTCTTGAGGCAGATTGAAGACATAAGTGCCAGCTTAAGTGGAAAATTAAGGAAAACATACTAAGTAATTGCAATACAAACATTGACTTAATCGGTTTTACCATGAGAAGAAGCGGGCCACTAGGTTGGAAGAGCTGCTCATGAAGCAGCAAGCACATCAACCTCTGAGCAAATGAATGCTAAATGTACAGAGAAAGAGGATGAAAACTATGAATGCTTAAGTCAAGTGTATTCACAGCACGTCATCATGCAGTGTGCCGTTACTGGTATATATATATTGTATTACACGTGCACACGGAGCATCTTCAAGGCTCTAGTAAGGTGACACCTCTGCTTCAAGCGCCTGATGGCTTACAGCCACTAATGCCTTCTTCTTTTTCCTTCCACAGGCCACAGGATGAGTCCAGCGACAACATCTGATGTCACTTGTGGATTTTCCCTCTTCCACCTGGGGACTTATTTCGACAAGAGAGGTTGGTGTTCAATACCAACCTGCAATACAAACCTGCTTCTGGGAAGAATGCATGCCAGATGGGGAAAACTGAATTTTAAAAGAGCAGGCTAATATAATCTATAAACAGGCAACAAAGGCCCAGTGATTTTCAGGGTGCCTGACAGACTCAAAAAAAATGTGTATATATATATATATATATATATATATATATATATATATATATATATATATATATTGTGGAGGGTGGCCGGCTGTTTATCCCGGCCAATACTCCGAAGCCACCAGGTGGAGCCCTCCTTGCAGCATGGAGGTCCCCAGAGGACCAGCAGGGCATCATGGACAATGGAGTTTTTATGCACAGCCCTGCTGGATGCCATGGGGGCCACTAGGGGAGGCTGCAGGGAGGAGCAATGGATATTTTCCCTACACCCCGGAAGCACACATGGACAAGAGGAATGACATGCTTCCGGGGTGAAGAAAAGAACTTGTACCTGACCCGGAAATGATTGAGAGTCATATGGACTGGGAACTAGGAACACTTCCGGGTCAGGAGATATAAAAGGACTGTGGAAGCTCCCAGACGGCGAGCTGAGCTGGGTGGAAGGATGGCAACACGTCTGGGAGTGGAGGATTGCATTTGTGATTTATTATTGTGATTTATATGAGAATATTGGAGGAGGGGGTGTTTTGTATACTGTGGAAGATTAATAAAGTCAATTTGAGGACTTTTACCTGGTGTTTGGAGTCGTGGACAGGGGTTCAATGTTTTTTATCACATCTTCAACAATAGTCGGCTGATTTACTTAATGTTTGATACAAAGTGTATGTAATATGTTTTCCAACAACAGTTGTATTAATTACTCACAAGTTTATACAATGTTCCAAATTTTATCAAAATCGGCCAACTATTGTTGAAGATGTGATGAAAAACATTTTGGTGTGTTTTTTCCACTCACAGTGTATATATATATATATATATATATATATATATAGTGATGGAGAATGCACATAGTTTAAAGTTGATTTCAGTTTTATAAAGGAACATGGCATGACTTGTAGCATACATATGATTTTATGAATCCATTTTTTTGTATGCATGCCATTTTTCCTTTCAAGTGAGAGTGAACTTTTATTATGAATCTAAGTAAGGTTTTATACATAAGGTTCTAGGTCTTTTCATACTCACAGTAACACTTGGGCACTCTGTGTATCCATAACAGTGATGTAGTGGTTAAGGTATTGGAATCTGAATTTGCAGTACTGCTGGTTGAGAATGACTTGAGAATTACTGAGTGATTGTCACTTAATCTCATTGCACTCCCTTTCTAATAGGCCAATGTAAAAGGAATTGCACTGTGTTCTGATCTTGTACATCACCATAGGTAAAGATATTAACCAATTGCATAATTATGTATATTTTGAGGGTCATAAAAGATTTGTACACAGTTCCACGAATATTCAAATGTGTTTCTAATTTTATAGTAATAGTTTATTTGGTTTGTTCTTTTATTAAAGTATATGATGTAATATCATCCAATAAAGTGAAAAATAATATAATGTCCTCTCAACAGTGTTTAGCTCTCAGCCTGCTTGCACTCTCTTCCCAAAATAGTCCTGATCGCATTGTCTACTATAAATAGCTGCCCAGCCGGCCACCAGCTTACAAAAGACAAGCTAAACCTATGAGGACTGCATTTTTGAACAAGAGAGATCAGACTGGTATTTGAAATGAGAAAGAAAGTAAGTATTAAAATCATCTGGATGACAAAACTGTTCACTGGTAACTTGAATGTATGAATTAAAGTTTAAATAGTTGTCTTCATAATGGTGTTCTTATTTGAAGTTAAAAAGTTAAAAAGAAATGTCAGCATTTTAACCTGTATAAAACTTAAAGGTTTTATCACATGAATATACTAATGGATGTCAAAAATTAATTTATTTGAATCACAGAGTGCTCTTTTTATCATGACAATGTAAAAAGAATGACATCAGCGTGTTGGGTTTCACAGTGGAAATGCTGTTTATTAGCTTTAACAGGCAAAAAATGGGTTCACAGTCAATGTTTGAAGATCTGTTCTCTTCCTTGGTGGTAGTAAATGACAGTATGCTAGACACAATGTTTTGAAGTAGGAAAAGCTGGAAGACACAGTTTGAGGGCAAGGTCTTCCATGGCCTCCTGAGATGGGTGAGCTGGTGTGTTCCCCCAAGATCTTTTCGCTGGATTACCCTTGAAATTCTTTCTCATAAAGGGATGACTTCCCTTATGCATCTGACACCACTTTTGAACCTCTATGGTTTTAATAAAGTATAATTTCTACAGACAATAACATTAGCAATTTTTCAGTGTTTCCAGTGTGCTCTCTGAAATCAATTTATCATGGAAAAATGGAAGACCAGCCCCAATCCTAAAGGCTTTACCAACCATTCTGATGGCACACTAACTCACTCACAGCGATGAAAAACTTTGTGAAAGCAATGAACAAGAAAGGTGAAGGATACTGACAGCTGAGACAGACATTTCTCACAAATAACCGATGCCAAGATTAAGGAAGGCATTTTTATTTTACATCAGACACATCACCAATGACAAGCAGTTTAAGATCTGCAAACAGGGCTGGAGGAAAGCACATGGAAGGCATTCAAGAATGCTGTTGAGGATTTTCTTGGCAACTGAAGAACAGGGTAGAAGCATACAAAACAATGGAGTACCACATGTTGCTAAAGATTTACTTTCAACATTCACACTTGTACTTTTTCGCTGCTAATATTGGTGCATGGTTATACCAGAACAATGGAATTAAAGAGCAGTATTAGGGGAGGTGGAATTTATCAGTGCTGAACAACTATTTTTGAACACTGATGTGAAACGCATTAGATTTTGAGTATAAATGAAAATCAGCAACCAAATATTTTTAGCACAGTTGAACTAAAGCAATGTGTCAACATCATTAAGCGAGTAAACACACTAAATTCATTAAATGTTAATTTCACGTTTCTCCAAATTCCTACATGTTACACTCAATTTGAAATTACATTTGCATTCAGCTTGAAACTGTTTACCATAATCACTAAAAGTTTTCCATCCATCATCCAACCTGCTATATCCAAACTACAGGGTCATGGGGGTCTGCTGGAGCCAATCCCAGCCAACACAGGGCACAAGGCAGGAAACAAACCCTGGGGATGCAGCGAGCCCACCACAGGGTGCACACACACACACACCAAACACACACTAAGGACAATTTAGGATCACCAATTCACCTAACCTGCATGACTTTGGACTGTGGGAAGAAACCAGAGTACCCAGGGGAAACCCACGCAGACATGGGGAGAACATACAAACTCCACGCAGGGAGGACCTGGGAAGTGAACCTGGGTCTCCTAACTGCAAGGCAGCAGCGCTACACACTGTATCACTGTGCCGCCCCTAAAGGTTTTCCAGGAAATAAAAAATTTCAGGCATGTGTCCTAAAACATGTACACTGGTGGAAAAGACAAATTCAGAAATCCATCTGTTAAGGCCCCGCTAATGTTAAGTGAGTGTGTACTACATGCAATAACCTAGACCAGGGGTCTCCAACTCCGGTTCTGGTGGGTCCCAGTGACTGCAGGTTTTCATTCTAACCCTTTTCGTAATTGGTGACCAGTTTTTGCTACTAATTAACTCATTTTCCTTTCATTGTGATTGACTTGTTTTTGTTCCCCTGAATTTCTTCATTGTTCCTTTGAATCTCTTCATTACTTTTCTTAAATGGCACCCAAACAGAAGTGAAATGTGAAGTGGATTAGCCAACAGAAGACCAACTAAGTCAGGGCCTCAAACTCCAACTAACGTCTCTACAACCAGTTGCTTAATTAGGCTCTGATTCTTGTTGTTAATTAAATCCATTCTTTAATTCCATGGCTTGTTGCTGCTTTCATTGTGCAACAGCATACGTTACCGAAATTATTGATTTCCTCTTTTCTAACAGCACTGTGAAAATGTTGTGTGGAGCAGATCGACATTCCTCTGACCTTCACCTTTCTTTATTTTCAGATATTGTATGATCAACACAGTTTGCTGGTCATATTTGGATCATTTTATATCTTGTTATTGTTTGGCTACTAATTAAGGAAAAAGAAACAATTATGGGGTCTGTCTCTTCAAGAGCAAGTCAATTAAAGTTAATTCAAAAGAAGTTCATTAGCAGCAAAAACAGGTCGCTAATTAAGAAAAGGGTTAGAATAAAAACCTGCATCCACTGCGGCCCTCCAGTACCGGAGTTGGGGACCCCTTGTCTAGACAATTCACTTATTAAACAAAAGACTAAAAAGATTATGTAAACAGCATTAAAGGCAGGAGAAGTGATGTCCATACACTAACTACAGTGTAATTAAGACGTAAAAAATTTCAAACAACGTTGATGAACTTGCTAGTAAATTTGGCGAAGGACACACAAGTTATTAACAAATAAAATAAAGGGTTTTGCAAAGACTCAAGAATATCATGGCCTTATCTAATGCCAGCAACCCTGATCAATAATAAAAAGTGTTAAAATGAATCAAGAAAAATATTAGACAGGCTGACTTTATATAGTGACTTTAAAGTGTGTACCCAACCAAAAACTGTTATTCTTTTTACAAGGTGCCTTTTGCAGTGAGCAAGGAATTAACAGAAGCATTACAAATAATGATTGTTTTATACTGTATAATGCATTCTACAGTGATTATCATCACAAAAATCAGCACAGTATTAGAAAGAAATATTATAATCTAGACATCACATATGGAAGAAATCTCCAAACTCACTTTTTATGATCTTTTTCACTGTAATGAGCTTTTTACAGAGAGCATTATCACAAAAGACTATGTAATGAATCATGATTTATATTGCAGTCAATTATTGTTTTATATAGTGCCTTTCCTATGACTCACTATCAAAAAATGACTGTTGTTACCAGTTGTAAATTTGCTCAGGTGGTGACCCCCTTGTTTGTTCATCCTTACTCAGAGCTGCTGGGTTTAAAGTGCAGGGTGTGCCAATTTTAGCCAGTTAAGATAAGGAGAACCTCCCCCTTCTCTAGTGACCAATCAAGATTCTGTCTGCAATGGCATCTTCTTATCACCCCTCTCAGTTTGCAAATCAGTTTAGAAAAAAGTAGTGTCTTTGAGAGCAGACCCTGTTAAAAGACAAGCAGCAAAGAAATGAAGACAGTACTATTGTCATACTTTATTATCGCCACAGTATCTGTCAAAGACAAGTAATAGAATGATTAAAAAATGTTTGCTATCTCTTGCCCTACATGTACCTTCAGCTCCTTTCATCTGTATCCTTGTGTGTTTGAACCTCTCTTCCCCAGTTATCCCTCTATTGATCGCATTCCCGTAAAGTCTGCATCATAGACTTTGTCATTTTGAGGTGCCTTTCTTGCCTCATTCCTGGTTTTATTTTTGCCATCTTTGAAGGCAGCTCTCTCATTATACCTCCAGTGCGTTTGCTCACCTTATGTATCTTACTTTCACACTTCTTCTTTCATCACATCACCAAAAGCCAAAGTGACCAATCACAACAAAGCCAAACTGACCAAGCAGATTGCTGTGAGGGACTGGATACAGACACCTTAGTGTTTTATTATATAGTAGATTATGTTTTAATAGGGAGCCCAGTTAAAAATTATGATACAAAAAAACAAGAGCAACATTACTGCTCATCATTCTTTGTATAGTTCACTATCACATAGTGCCAAATAGTATTGCAGTCAACCTTGGAGGAGTAGCATAGCAATCGGTATAAAAGCAATAAATCAGAGATAAAATTAGAGTTAAATCATCATTTTGTATGGTGTCTAACCTAGTAAGCACTATAATAAAGGTCTGTACACATCAGTGTATACTGATCATAAGGGAACAATAAATAAAACAATTATCTTGAAATACAGGATAAATCTATCCTTTTTACAAAAAGTGCAGAGATTTTGAAAAATACAGCAAATTTCATTCCTCAAAGGTTCTCAAAGTGAAGCTTTATTCATAGCATTACAAAAGTGACATCACTAGACCTTCTTGTTCAACAGCTTGCTACTCTTGGATCAGCACCACAAAGTATTTGCAAGTAAGAACGGGAAAAGAAGGCCAGCTGGAAGGCAGCATGCCATTAGAATGCTTGTTATCCTTCCACTTAAATGTTCACAAGTGAGTGTCCCCTGAAATTGATGGACACATGGGCTGGGATCTCATACAGGCCACCCCCTGCCTCATATTCTGTGCTACTGGGCTTGACTTCAGCTCCCTGGCCCAGTAACAGAACAAGAAAACAGAAGGATAGATAGATGAGTTGAATTTGTGAATGCAGTTTGTATAGATTTGTGCCTACGTAAATTGGGTTATCCCTAACTCTGACCTGGTTACATGATTTTTGTTGATATTTGTTTTACTGAGGCCTATGCAGTTGGTGACGTATTAATTCTTTTGTACCTTAGACACTCTTATGGTCTAGACACTGTCTGCACAGCTGGCCCTGTGAATCACATGGGGGCAAGAAAATATGGGGGATGGTACAGACTTTATGAACTTCTTCAATGAGAAAATTAAAAATATAAGATCCCAGATCTAAGCATCACTGTATCACAGTACAAACCAAATACAAACTTAGCAGACCCTGTCTCACATTGCATTCAGCACTTTAGTCATTTTAATCCTGTAACTGAGCAGGAAGTCTTAACTTTAATTTCTAAAATGAAGCCCACTACTTGTTCCCTTGATCCAGTGCCAACAAAATTAGTAAAAAGTGCAATGGATGTTCTTGCAGCGCCTATTCTAACCGTTATCAATAGTTCATTATTGCATGGCACAGTACCTGATGCACTAAAAGTGTCAGTAATTAAACCATTACTTAAAAAGTCAGACCTAGACCCACACATACTGAATAACTATAGGCTTATTTCAAATTTACCATTTCTCTCTAAAATACTAGAAAAAGTAGTCGCCAATCAGCTTCACTCACACCTTACACATTACAATTTATTTGAAAAATTCCAGTCTGGCTTTCGCACTGGTCATAGTACAGAAACGCACTAACACGGGTTGTAAATGACATTCTGATATCCTCTGATGAAGGAAACTCCACTGTAATTATGTTGTTAGACTTAAGTGCAGCATTTGACACCATTGACCATTCTATTTTACTGCACAGGCTAGAAAACGATGTTGGGCTTACAGGCCCTGTGTTCGCTTGGTTCAGTTCTTATTTATCAAATCGATTCCAGTATGTACAGAAATGTGCAGACAGTACTCCATCATTATACACAGAAGTTCAATATGGTGTCCCGCAGGGCTCAGTACTGGGACCTTTACTGTTTTCACTTTACATGCTTCCACTGGGATCTATAATTAGGAAACATAATGTTAATTTTCATTTGAGACAACCAGTTACACCTTTCATTTAAATCAAATGAAGTTTTTCTGATGTTGTCTTTAATTAGTTGCATTAGTGAATTAAAGGAATGGATGAATGAGAACTACTTGTCTTTAAATACAGATAAAACAGAGATGTTAATTGTTGGAGGGAATGACGCTGATCACAGCAATATTTTGTCATCATTTAACTCAGTTGGAATCCCAATTAATTTTACTGAATCAGCCCGCAATCTAGGAGTTATCTTTGACTCTAGCATGTCATTTAAAGCATATTACAAAGTCGTCCAAATCATGTTTATTCCATCTTAAAAATGTTGGGAAATTAAGGCGTTTTCTAAATAAACAGGATTCTGAGAAATTACTTTATGCATTTATTTCTAGTAGGATTGACTACTGCAATGTGGTGTTCACTGGCTGTTCAAACTGTTCTTTATACAGCCTCCAGTTAATCCAAAATGCTGCTGCAAGAATTATTACAAGAACAAGAAAATACGAACACATAACTCCAGTTCTTAAATCCTTACACTGGCTCCCGGTTAAGTTTAGGGCAGATTTCAAAATCCTCCTTTTAACATATAAAGCATTAAATGGCCAAGGTCCGGCTTACTTGTCTGAACTTATCATGACTTACAAACCAGAGCGCACATTAAGATCTCAAGATGCAGGTCTGCTTATGATTCCAAGGATTAATAAAATAACAGTGGGAGGTCGAGCTTTTAGTTACAGGGCCCCTAAACTGTGGAATGGTCTGCCTGCTACTGTAAGAGATGCCCCTTCGGTCTCAGCTTTTAAGTCCCAGCTGAAGACTCACTACTTCAGTTTAGCATATCCTGACTAGAGCTACTGATTAACTGTACAGACTGCATCTCTGTTGTTAGTCATTAGCACTAAAACATAAGTAATATGATAGTTATAATTTGTTACTAACCCTCACCTATTCTGTTTCGCTCCTCGGTACTCAAATGTGGCACTTGGTGCTACTGTCCACCTGCCAAGTTGTTTTGCCTGCCTAAGGTAAAGTCATCTCTGATGGAGGATCGCAGGAACTGTGGGAAAGAGGGGTCTTTTCATTGGATTAGCGCTATTTCAGCTGTGGAATGGCCAAATGGGGGAGGCAGCTTGAAGGATGAGGACTCTAAACAAATCCAAATCATATTATGTGATATCATCTACTGTTAAATTTTCTAAAATTTTTATTTTGTTTATTTTGTATTGAGGATTCGTTCTGTTCTGTGTACTGTATTGTATTGACCCCCTTCTTTTTGACACCCACTGCATGCCCAACCTACCTGAATGGGGTCTCTATTTGAACTGCCTTTCCCAAGGTTTCTTCCATTTTTTTCCCTACAAGGGTTTTTTTTGAGAGTTATTTCTTGTCGTCTTAGAGAATCAAGGCTGGGGGGCTGTCAAGAGGCTGGGCCAGTTAAAGCCCATTGCGGCACTTCTTGTGTGATTTTGGTATTGTGTGATAAATTGCATTGTATTGTAAGACTATCACCCCTCCATCAAGAAAAAAAAAACTGCTAAAGAACTTTTAAGCTTGTACCATTTTCATCTTACAGTGCAAATGAAAACACTCTGAATTTATATTTAATGTATGTGCTTGGTAAACATATTCAAAAGAATTCTTAAGCCATTTATTTCTTCATTGCTGACTAAATTTGTTGATGATGTTGTTAAGTAAAGCACTCTATTTATTGGCTGTACTCCTTTTTTCAGAGAACCTTGCCACTCTCTATTTATAGTTGACACTTGTGCAGTGTCTGCCTGCTGTCTGTAATAAGATTCAGGGTTTTGACACTAAAAAACAAAATTGAAGAAAAAAGTGCTGTAGAATAGTTTATCTCATCTCTGACACTTGACACAACACAGCTATGTCAAGAGACTCAGTCAACTTATTGACTCATTTGCAAGCTTGATTTGTAAAAACAAAAACCTTTCTATCTATTTTATATAGCATCTTTCACATCTGTCGATTGATGTTTTTTATATAGCATTTCTTATCTATATCTTTTACTCTCTAGTTTATATAGTGCCTTTCACTATCTATGTTATATAGCATCTTTTACATATATCTATTGATCTTTTTATGTAGCATATTTCTATCTATCTATCTATCTATCTATCTATCTATCTATCTATCTATCTATCTATCTATCTATCTATTTATGTATCTGTCTATCTAGCTATCTATCTATCTCCAGGTGATGGTTACTGCAGCAGCAGGCCAAGCTGGGCAGCCCAGACCCCAGTTACCAGCTACACCTTCCATTTCTTCCTGGAGAATTCCCAGGCGTTTCCAAAGCCACCTGAGAAATATAATTCCTTTCAGTGTGTCCTGGGTCTGTCACACAGTCTTCACTCTTTAGGATATTTTCAGAGCAGCTCTAGGGGGAACAACCTCCCAGGGATACTTACAACATACCAAAAAAACACCTCAACTGGCTCATCTCAATCCTGAGAAGCAGCAACTGAACTCTGAGGCTCTCTCAAACTGTTCAGCTTCTCACCCTATCACAGAGTGTCAGTTGTCATTTCTGTCGCTTGTACTTGCGATCTCATTCTTCTGATAATTACCCACAGCTCATGACCATCAGCTAAACCGAGTTTTATCTTTAAACTCAGCTCCTGCTTCACAACTGTTGGCTGGTTCAGTGCCCACAGAACAGCCACTGTGGCTCCAGTCTGCTTGCCACCTTCTCTTCATCAATCATGAACAAGCTCCTGATGAACTCTTCCACTAACAGCAGTTGATCTTTGTCTATGTTATATTAAGTCTTTCATCTCAATCTTTGTATTGTAATAAGTTTAAAAATAGTGCACTTGTGAGGTCTGTATTACTGTTATGTTCCCTTGTAATGACTACATTGTGGTAATTTTTATTTTAAAGAATTTCTGAACATGGAAGTTAATCTATATATACTAGAGATATAAAATGATATCTGTTATTATATTGTCATATGTGGGAGTTTGATACAAGTCTTACAAGTGGTATGTGTTAGCCAGGGTTCCTCCCTGGATTATGTCTTTTTGTCTTTTTTGTTTCTTTTATTACAATTATTTATGCTAATGTTGTTGTTTATTTTTATTATTTGCCAAATTATAAATTTTATGTTAGTTTTATTTATTATTAGTTTCTACATGCTTTGATATTGTTCTCTGGTGTTCCACTATTTTGTGGGTGGTTCCCCCAACAGGTGGAGCCACCTGTCCATCACTTTTGATTAGCTGCTCCCAGCCCTGTAAAGGCTGATGGAAATGCAATCCCTCGCTGTTCATTGAATGTGCTTGGTGTTTTGGTGAGTTCTCCTTTTTGATCATGGCTTCTTTGGATTTACTGTTTAACTTGACTTTCTGTTATTGTTTTAAGAATTCAGATTTTGGTTAAACATGTAGGGGCTTCTTTGCTAAGGATTCCATTTTGCCTCTTTTTTGTTTTATGGTTGTTACACATGCTCCCAGCCTATGCATGTTGCTAAATATATATTTTTTGTTAATAAAACTTACATTTTATAAAGATTTCTGGTGAACTTGTTCCTACACCTAGATGGAGTTTTTTTGGTACTCTACCTCGAAAGATGTATCAAGTTCTGATATTCTTGACTATTCCTTGGCTGTGACCACCATTTTATTGCCAAGTGATGTCTATGGCCACCAATTTTCCTGGGACCAGGGCTGTTATGTGGGCTATTTTTGAAGGCCTCGACCTTTGTTATTTTGTGGAGTCAGGGCATTCAAAATAATGACAAAGGGAAAACTCAGGGAGGATTTGGTGGTTGCACAGCAGGCTTTTTTGTTTCTACATTAAGGAGAAATGTGCAAAGATTTCTCTAAGCCCGTCTCCAATGTTCTCGTGACTCCACACCTTCCACTCTCCTGGGTACTGTACATGGCCTAGAAAATCCACCAAATGGCTTTCAATTCATTCATTTGTTTAAATTAATAAATGTGGAGTCTGTTGTGAATCCCCAGCATTTTTATATCTTTCTGTGTTCTCTTTATTAATATATATATATATATTTATTTATTTAAAACAACAAAAAACTTGAATGCCTCAAAAAAGTCCTGAGACCTGCACACTCCAAAAATGACAGAGACGTGCAAAAATCACCCAAAAGAAAGGAGGATCTTTAAAAAGCCATGCAAAATAACTTTAAGATCTAAAGCGAATTCCAAAAAAGTTGATCAGAAAAAATAAAAAATAAATCTCACAACATAAGAACATAAATAAAGAAAGAAGTACAAAAAAATGCTCAAATTCCTACTGTATATTTCCAAAAAAGAAGTAACTCAGAAATTCTCAAAACATAATTCTAGAAGAAAGTGGTCAAAAACCAGAAGAGCCAATAGTAAATTAAAACAAACAAACTTTAATAGCAAGAAGAACAAATCCATGTCAATATGGAGCAAAATACCTGAGAAATATTTCCAACACCTTGCTGAATCCATGCCACATAAAGTTACAACAGCTATGAATGCAAAACGGAGTCCAACCTGGTATTAAAAAGGTGTACCTAACAAAGTGGCTGGTGAGTGTGTATGTGTGTATATATGTATATATATATATATATATATATATAGTAACAAAATGTGCTATATGGGTGCCGACCTGACACAGACAGACACGGGAGGCACACTTATAAAAGAAATAAACTCAGTCCCACACTAAGCACAAACTCAAATAAATACCAATGAAATCTCTCTCTTCTTTATCTCCTCCACTCCTCTCCGGCAAGCTTAGTTCCTCTCCTCCTGACTCTGGCTTCCGGAGTAGTGTCTGCTGGCCCCTTATATAGGTCACCCAGAAGTGTTCCAGGTGCTTGTTGACCCACTTCTGGGTGTGGCGGAAGAACCGTCCACACAGGCTCAGGGACAATTGCAACACATCCTGGCAGCACCCCCGGATCCCAACAGGGCTGTAATGAACTCCAATTCCCATGAAGCCCTGGGGGAGTCCAAGGTATCAATGCCATCTAGGGAGTTTGCCATCTACAGTAGTGTTCCGGGGGAAGTGATGCTCTGTCCACACTTGCTCCCCTTGTCCTTCCAAGGCCCCTGCCATCCATTACTATATATATGGAGCAGTATGGGACACTGCAGCACCCCAAGTCCCACGCACAACAATACAAACACAAATCCCAGGTGGAAACAAATGATTTATTTTGCAAATGGTTTCTTTGTTAAATACAATAAATCTTTCTCTTTTATCTCTTCTTTCATTCTCTGCCTACTCCTCCTCAGTGAACCTCATCCTCTTCCCCCAGCTCTGACTCACAGAGTAAGGAAGAATGGCTTTCTTTATACCAGCCCTAGAAGTACATCCAGTGCCACCATATTGCATCCAGGAACCACTTCGGGCAGAGCCTTCCTAAAAGGAGGGAACCTCTTTCCACCAACTCCCTTTGGCAGCTCCCATGAGACCCAGTGGGGCTGCACATTGGAACTCCAATTCCCATGATGCCCCGCAGGTGTATATATGAAAGACCCACCAGAGAGCTGCTGTCATCTTCCTTAAGATCATGATGCTTCAGTATCAGCTACGACATCACAGAGCTTTAGCAGCCATATACAGAACTTTCACACTAATTCACAGTTGGGAATGAGCCAGAAAACCCATTCTTTGTTTTACTAAATATTTCTGTATTGTGGAATGCCCTTCCAATAGTTATCATAACAGATATTTCTCTGAATATCCAGAACAATTATGATAATGATGATCAACATTGACTGTTAGACAGTCACACTGGGAATCAGGACTCTTTTTAACATTTCACTGGTGGGTGGGCAAGGTCATGATTACTGCTCTTCCTGATTAGTGTCATTGCTTCAAAAGAGAAAACAGCCCTTGGGGTCTTGGCTCAGCTACACTTATGATTCTGTTTTTTATGTCTCTTACACTTCAGTATTATTTTTGATCTTCTCTGTTCTCTTTGGAGGTTTTTGCCTATTGACTGCCAATTTATAATATTTACTTTGTGCTAGAATTAGTAGTTTAAAACTTGCTATATTTTCATATATATTATCATTTCAGATGCTGTGTTGTTTACATTGTGGGTGCTGCCATTTTCTTTGCATAGGCTCAGATGGCTGGAGGTGTACACACAATGAATGACATCATTCCTGTGACGGTTTTAAGGACATAGAAGTCCTAGAAAAAGTCCAGAGAAGAGCTACAAGGCTGATTCCAGGGATGCAGGGGATGAATTACGAGGAAAGATTAAAAGAGCTGAGCCTATACAGTTTAAACAAAAGAAAATTAAGAGGTGACATGACTGAAGTGTTTAAAATTATGAAGAGAATTAGTACAGTGGATCGAGACTGTTATTTTATAATGAGTTCAACAACGACACAGGGACAGAGCTAGAAACTTGTTAAGGGTAAATTTTGCGCAAACATTGGGAAGTTTTTCTTTACACAGATGACAACAGACACATGGAATAAGCTACCAAGTAGTGTGGTAGACAGGAGGACTTCAGGGCCTTTCAGAAGTAGACTTGATGTTATTTTTTCAAGAATGAAGTGAATTGGACTGGCAAGTTTGTTGGTCTGAATGGCCTGTTCTAGTCTAGATTGTTCTAATGTTCTAATGTCAGTGCCATGTGCTTACTGGTTATTCGAAAAAGCATAATAACTACTACTACATAAAAATTACTTTAAGAAAGTGTTGATATTGACTTCTTTGCTTTGATTTTTTCAGCTAAGATTTCCGGCAGTGTTTTGATTTCTGGCATTTTTCCATGTCTTTCTCCTGGTCATGGACAACAAGCACCATCCTGTGTTCCCTTTAATTTGTTTTGTATAAAGTCATCTTGATGATTAATTTTTCACAAAAATTATACAGCAGCGTTTCTCAACCTTTAAGTATTTGTGACCCGAGTTTTCATAACAGTTTTAATTGCGCCCCCCCTAACATTGTTTTGAAATGTAGATGCATATTTTATTATACCTACTTAACTTTTATCAACATTTATCTAACTCTGTATTTATTGTTGTAGTATCAGAATGTAGTTTAAGTTAATTTGTTTTGGTTTCAACAGATGTTCTTTTTCATATTTATGATTCTTGTTTTCTTTTTTTCACATCTTCGCCCCCCTAGGGGTGCCCCACAGGTTGAGAACCACTGTTATACAGTATATGTGCCAATGAATTAAAAACAACAGAAAAATGACAATGAAATACAATACAAAACTACTAAATGAAATTTGACAAAGAGATTCTTTTCAGTTTTTAGTAGTATTTTAGTAGTTAAAGAATAGTCAAGGAGAAGGTGAAGAGTATCAGGAATAGTAAAGGGTAATTAAAATATTCAGAAAATGAACAAGGAGATACTCTAAACTTGCATTTTTCTGAGGTTTTCACATGTGATGCAGTGGATAACCGCGCTGTGGTAACAGGGACTACTAAGGAGGTACTGAGCAAACAGGAAATTGTAGAGGGAGAAGTAGTGCTTGGATTAAACAGGTTGAAATCAAACACATCATAGGACCAGATAATATTTACCCTTGAGTTCTTAAGGAAGTTAGAGAGTACATATATAAACCTTTGACACATATTTTTGGAAGCCACCGTACAATGGAGAAATTCTAATGGACTGCAAAATGGCAAATATTATCCCATTATATAAAAAGGGTGATTGGGCAGATCCAAGCAAATATAAGCCAGTAAGCTTAATGTGCATCACAAGTAAATTAATGGGGGGGATTATTTAGAAAAGATTGAGCAACAGATGGCAAAAACAGCAGTTTTTCAAAACAGTCAGCATGGGTTCAGAAGAGGGAGGTCATGTTTTACTAACATGTTGGAGTTCTATGAGGAAGCAACAAAATTAATTATTAGCACCTGTCTGATCTCTTTAAAGACACCTGTACACCCCACAGTCAGTCAGACTCCAACTACTACCATGGGCAAGACCACAGAGCTGTCAAAAGACACCAGAGACAAAATTGTGGACCTCCACAAGGCTGGAAAGGGCTACAGAGCAATTGCCAAGCAGCTTGGTGAAAATAGATCAACTGTTGGAGCAATTGTCAGAAAATGGAAGAGGCTAAAGACGACTGTCAGTCTCCCTCGGACTGGGGCTCCATGCAAGATCTCACCTTGTGGGGTATCACAGATGATAAGAAACGTGAGGAATCAGCCCAGAACTATACGGGAGGAGCTGGTCAATGACATGAAGAGAGCTGGGACCACTGTCGGTAGAACACTATGCCGTCATGGTTTCAAATCATGCATTGCACGGAAGGTTCCCCTGCTCAAGTCGTCACATGTCCAGGCCCGTCTGAAGTTTGCCAATGACCATCTGGATTATCCAGAGGAGGCTTGGGAGAAAGTCATGTGGTCAGATGAGACCAAAATAGACCTTTTTGGTCTAAACTTCACTCGCTGTGTTTGGAGGAAAAAGAAGGAGGAGTTGCATCCCAAGAACACCATCCCTACTGTGAATCATGGGGGTGGAAACATCATGCTTTGGGGGTGCTTCTCTGCGAAGGGGACAGGACGACTGCACTGTATTAAGGAGAGGATGAATGGGGCCATTTATTGTGAGATTTTGAGCAACAACCTCCTTCCCTCAGTCAGAGCGCTGAAGATGGGTCATGGCTGGATCTTCCAACATGACAATGACCCGAAGCACACAGCCAGGATAACCAAGGAGTGGCTCTGTAAGAAGCATATCAAGGTTCTGGAGTGGCCTAGCCAGTCTCCAGACCTAAATCCAATCGAAAATCTTTGGAGGGAGCTGAAACTCCGTGTTGCTCAGCGCCAGCCCTGGAACCTGACAGATCTGGCCCAAAATCCCTGTTGCAGTGTGTGCAAACCTGTAGAACTACGGGAAAGGTTTGACCTCTGTAATTGCAAACAAAGGCTTCTGTACCAAATATTAACACTGATTTTCTCAGGTGTTCAGATACTTATGTGCAGCAGTGCAATACAAATAAATTCTGTACAAATCATACAATGTGATTTCCTGAATTTTTTTTTACATTCTGTCTCTCACAGTGGGAATGCACCTACAATGTTAATTTCAGACCCCTCCATGATTTCTAAGTGGGAGAACTTGCAAAATCACAGGGTTTTCAAATACTTATGTTTCTCGCTGTATAAATGATTTAGATAGAAATATACAGTAAGTAACAAGCAGATTAAGTCTGCATATGATACCAAACTAGGAGGATTATCAGATAATCTTAAATCCATTGAATCATTACAGAGGAATGTAGACAGAATACTAGCTTAGGTAGGTTTGTGGCGGATGAAATTTAATGTAAGCAAACGTAAAGTGTTACACATAGGAACTAAAATTGTGAGGTTTGAATACACAATGAGAAGTATGAAAATTGAAGTAACATTTTGAAAAAGATTTAGGAGTTGTAATTGACTTGGTACTGTCAACTGCCACACAGTGTTCAGAAGCCATTAAGAAGGCTAACAGAATGTTAGGTTATATAGCACACTGTGTGTAGTACAAGTCCAAGCAGGTTATGCTGAAGCTTTATAATGTACTGGTGAGGCCTCATCTGGAGTTATGTGTGCAGTTTTGGTCTTCAAGCTACAAACAAAACATAGCAGCACTAGAAAAAGTATACAGAAGAGCAACAAGGTTGATTCCAGGGCTACAGGCATTGAGTTATGAGGAAAGATTAAAAGAGCTGAGCCTTTTTAGTTTAAGTAAAAGGAGATTAAAAGGAGACATGACTGAAGTGTTTAAAATTATTAAATGAATTAGTACAGTGGATCAAGACTGAATTCATCAAGAACACATGGACACAGTTAGGAACTTGTTCAAGGTAAATTTCACACAAACATTAGGAAGATTTTCTTTACACAGAGAACCACAGACACATGGAATAAGTTACCAAGTAGTGTGGTAGACAGTAAGACTTTAGGGATCTTCAAAACACAACCTGATGTTGAAGGATTCTGACTTGATTTTGGAGGAATTAAATGGATAGGTCTGAATGGCCTGTTCTTGTCTAAATATTTCTAATGTTCTATTGTTCTAATAACTGAGAAAAACTTTCATCAACATGTTCATGGACCTTTGAGGATAGGACAAAATACTCAACCTGTACTGAACTCGCAGTACCCACAGTATTTTACCATATAATTTATCACAAAAAATATTTTAATTTCTGTTATGTGTGCTGGTTGGCACCATAGCACAATGCCCACTTTTGCCATTTTGCAGCTCTAAGGTCCTCAGTTCAGATTCATCAATCAACCTATTAAGATATCTTTGGAATGTGACATGAAATCAAAGTCCACAATAGAAATCCTTCTAAACACAATGAGAACTTCACACAGCAGACATTTCCACCTTGGGGTTCAAAATCCATGAGAAAGTAACAAGTCCACATGATGTCATGACCAGCCAATATGGTAAACACTAATGTTTTGTACTTGAAGAATATTTATGTTGATAAGTAATTGTTTATTTCAATTTTGCATTCAGGATAATCAGGGTAGGCATTTGCAGCAACTCTGTCAGATCCTCTTGACCTGGAGTGTCAGTCCAGTACAGAGTCTTCACCTTCTTGCATGTCCCCACTTTTCCATTTGTTATGATCTCCATGTCTAAATGTGCTTGAAGAGCTAGTTCTTAGTGCAAAGAGCCAAAAATCATTGTTTAAAGGAAAACTAAAGGCAGCAAGATGAATAATAGGTAGTTAAAAGAATATCATGGAGGTATGATTAATGTACAGTTTGGGAGAATTGAAAGAATGGATATATTAAAAACTAGATAGATAGATACATTTATTTATTGGAAATTAACATACTCCAGCAGCAGCATACATAAAGAAGAATATTAAATTAAAGAGAGATAAAAATGCATGTAAAACAGACAATAACTTTGTATAATATTAACGTTTACCCCCCTGGGTGGAACTGAAGAGTCGCATAGTGTTGGGGAGGAACGATCTCCTCAGTCTGTCAGTGGAGCAGGATGGTGACAGCAGTCTGTTGCTGAAGCTACTCCTCTGTCTGGAGGTGATACTGTTTGGTGGATGCAGTGGATTCTCCATGATTGACAGGAGCCTGCTCAGCGCCTGTCGCTCTGCCACGGATGTCAAACTGTCCAGCTATGTGCCTACAATAGAGCCTGCCTTCCTCACCAGTTTGTCCAGGCGTGAGGCATCCCTCTTCTTTATGCTGCCTCCCCAGCACAACACCGCGTAGAAGTGGGCGCTCGCCACAACCGTCTGATAGAATATCTACAGCATTATAAAATGGCTAGGCAAAAATCACAATCAATCTGAATAAATAACCAAAACAAGCAACATAAAATGGAAAGAAAATCGAAATCTAACTTAAGAGCATGATGTTCACTATACTCCAGTCAGGACTGAACAGAGTCAGGATATCAGAGACATGTTGTGTTCACCAAAAGAACTGCTTGCATAGTTGGTGTAGAGCAAGAGTTCCCAAAGTGGTCGATATCGTCCCCCTCGGGTCAATTTGAATATGCTAGGGGTCGATAGTTTCAATAAAAAAATTTGAGGGTCGACGACAGCAAAAATAGACTTTTGTTACTTCAAAATATCTATGATTCCATCAAGAAGTAAAATAATTCAAAAAAACACTTTTTGATAAAAGCACATTACATGCCAAACTTGCAAATGAAAAGGTAAAATGTGCCATTAAAAGAGTCACACGTAAGAATGCATGAAAACACATGTAGCACAAACATGTCTGTGCATTGTCTTATCGAAAGTATCAAAGCAAGTGTGGACATGAAAAACCGTTGCGTGTGACGAGGGGGTCGGCGGTTTTAAAAGTTTTTGGTAAATGGGTCTGCGGCTGAAAAAAGTTTGGGAACTCCTGGTGTAGAGTATTGGTTGAGTGCGACTCTTAATTATGCTTGTATTTACTAGTATACATTTACACTCAAAAGTGAGGGTGGTCCCAAAGGGAATGGGGGGCTGGTGTGTTCAGGACTGCCACACTGTAAAGTAAAGACCTGTTTACTCTTCTAAAGGCACCTTCATTCCATTCCTCTTTTGTATATTTTTTCAAATATCTATTCTTGTGAAAAAAGTTGGACTTGATGGCTATGGGATTTACATAATGGATGGATGTAAAAATACTTCTGATCAAACCTTTTTTCATTACTTTTTAAAGCATTGTTTGTAATTTCATCTTGATAATTACAAAATGATGGGTATTACAATTGGAGATGGCAGAACAAGAGGCCTAATAAGTTACTTCATCAGGCGGCATTTGTATGTTTCTTTAAATATTCTTGAATCACTTGAGATTAGAAAATGATGTCTTTCTGAAAAAATGGAACCCTTTAACATACATAATGACTGTTAAAATTTTAAATCTACCATATATATAGATACATATATACTGTACATTTGCATATTACAAAAACATTATTTTAGAATATGACAAAATAGGCTCTGACCCTCATAGTCCTAAACTGTATTAATCAGGTTTGAAAAAGGGTAATTGTTCTGTTTCTTTTACTTCTAGCACATTTATATCTTTAAAAGGATTCAGTCTGATAAATTAATGGAATGGCATTCCTGTCAAGGCAGGTTTCTGGCTAATGTCCACTGCTGCGATGTTAAGACTCCAACACGATGGGAACATTTAAAACCACAGATGTGTTTAGAAAATGTATAATATTCATGTCACATTTCTCTTCACATTTTTATTCCTTCTTTTACATTTTTGTACTTTCCATATGTAAATTACTTGTGTTGTCTTTAGGATTTTATTATAATTTAGCAAATTTAAGATGTACATTGCAGGGACTTTCTTCACCCACAAGTGAAGTCCCTCGACAGTAAAGAGTTAATCTCTTAATACCCTCTGGTTTCAAATGTCATGGTGGGGTGGGGGGGAGAAGGCAGTCAATCTGAAAGTGTCAACGACTTTGGGGACTTGTCTGAGCCAATCTGAAAGAGGTGCACTGCAAAGCAAGGGACAAGTTAGAAGGCTCTGCTTCATGCAAAGGTAGGCTTGTTTGAACTTGCTTATGTGTTAACCGCCTTTGGCAAAATGTTTTTGTTATAATGGGCTGCTTCTCTCAGCGGAAACATTTTAAAATTCCCTTTTTTTGATCTGCGTAGTCTTAGTAAATATCCTAAGTGGTGGAAGCCTCCTTCTGCCCACTGCTCATGTCAGTTGACACATTCCTGATAACCCTGAGCAGCTGTCATGGGAGCCTAAAATACATTACAGATTCATCTGTTCTGTTAAAGAGAACTACTCTTTTGAGATTTGCAAACAGTGGAGTTGGAAAACCATATACCTGTATATATATATATATATATATGTTTGAGGTTAATGATAGATAAAAAGATAGAGAGGGATAGAAAGATAGACATGAAAAGCAGTACAAAAATAAATAGATATGAAAGGAACTAGGTAAGATACACACATTTACAGACATAAAAGGCACTGCATAATATAATACATAAATAGATTTTCACAAATAAGCTTAGAAGGGTAAAGTTATTTCTTAAATATTTAAGTGCAATATGTTTTTTGCCTCATAATCTACAATTAAATTATTTGTAATCACTAACCATAGCTTATGTACAAATTTAAGCTTAATGCGTCAAAATGTATTGGGTCTTTAGGTGCAAACATGAAAGAAAAAGCATGTGCTTAAGCTAATTTAATACCGATAACCCAACAAAGGAAGCTTTTGGCTGATTAATTTTTCCATCATCACTATTTCTACATTTATTTAAATCTATTTATTTAAATTTAATTTCTACATTTATTCCATCTACAGTATCTATTAGATCCACTCAATCAATTAAAAAAGCAGATCCTTGTGTTGATGATTTTTTGCACTACTTAGTTAATTAAAACTCGCTCCCTAAACCGAAAAACAGTTACTGTCGGCCTACTGTATTCTCTTTTGGTTGTATTCAATTCAATTGTGTTATTTTTGAATAGTACTCTTCATTGAGTGCATTCTCAAAGTGCTGTAACAAGTTCTAAGGTAAAATATAAATTATGATTAAATACTGCAATATATAATTTCTAAATAAAATTCCATCCATCCATCCATTATCCAGCCCGCTATATCCTAACTACAGGGTCACGGGAGTCTGCTGGAGCCAATCCCAGCCAACAAGGCAGGAAACAAACCCCAGGCAGGGTGCCAGCCCACTGCAGGGCACACACACACACCAAGGGCAATTTAGAATCGCCAATGCACCTAACCTGCATGTCTTTGGACTGTGGGAGGAAACCCATGGAGACACGGGGAGAACATGTAAACTCCACACAGGGAGGACCCAGGAAGCGAACCTGATTGTCCTAACTGCGAGGCAGCAGCACTACCCACTGCACCACCCGATTGTAATATATCACCTACAAAATAATAAAACACTAAGATCTTTGGGTCCAGTCCCTCTGAGCTGTCTGATTGGTCGTTTTGGTTTTGGTGCCACAACAAAAGAGGAAGTGCAAGTGTGAGACACACGAGGAGGAGTAAAGATGTAGGTGCCCGTTGAGAGAGTCGCCAGCAAAGACAGCAAGTAGTAAACCAGACAGGATATGAGAAAGGTGCCTCATATATAATGACAGAGTTTGATAAGCAGGCTTTATGAGAATGCATCTGAGAGATGGAGGTGCCGGTTAAGAGACGTTCAAACACGCAGAAAAAGAGGAAAGGCACTAAAGGTACACATAGGGTAAGAGATAGCAAATAATTTTTAACTATTCTATTACATGTCTACGATAAAAACCATTAATAGTTTCTAAATTAAATTTTTACACAAAAACACATTTCTTATAAAATGCTAAATAAATACAGTATCTTAGTAAGTAAAGTCTCGTAGGACATCATGCGAAGCAGTAAAATAGTGTTGGCTCTGTAGCTAAGGATCTATGCTGGTATCTCAAAGGTTGCTGGTTCAAATCCCAGCTGTGACACAAAAAATGCTACTCTGTTGGGCTCTTGACTTGCAATTGCTCCAGGGGCGCTGTGCTCTGACCTTTAAAAAATGTGAGTTAAGTTGGGATATGTAAAGAATACTTTCTGTATACATGAATTTGTAAGTGGCAAATAAAGTACATTATCATCCATCCATCCATTTTCCAACCCAATGAATCCAAACACAGGGTCACGGGGGTCTGCTGGAGCCAATTCCAGCTAACACAGGGCGCAAGGCAGGAACCAATCCCGGGCAGGGCGCCAACCCACCGCAGGACACACACACCAAGCACACATTAGGGCCAATTTAGAATCGCCAATCCACCTAACCTGCATGTCTTTGGACTGAGGGAGGAAACCGGAGTACCCGGAGGAAACCCACACAGACAACATGCAAACTCCACACAGGGAACCCGAGTCTCCTAACTGCGAGGCAGCAGCACTACCACTGCGCCACCATGCAGCCCATACGTTATCATAAATGTTTCTTCTCACAGGGTCACCTCAGCCTCCTGCAGTGCCGCACAGATTCTGCAATTTTTTCAGTTTATAAGAGTTACCTGCATACATACAATGGCCATCTAAAGTCAAGTACCTCGTTGGTCATGCTGGAAGTTTTATACAGCATGTAAAAATAATTCACATGAATGCAAATTCTTGAGAGGTGAGAATTATTCCATGAGTTAAAATAAAATTATCGGAATTGAGAAACAGTGTAGTAAGATATTGAAACGGGCATACAATTTGTAATTAAGTATTATCTTAAACATTTCAATCCTGCTGAAAATTGTTGTCCTTCCATTGAATACATTTAGTAACAACAGAAAATTGTAATAAAAGAAAATTAGTCGACATATCATGTAGTCAGATCATAAACGTGCAATTTGTCTCAGTTATAGTACTATAAACATGCTTTATGGTTATTTAGAGATGTCATGCCGTGCCATTTTCTAACCCTCTTAATCCAGATGTGGGTTGCAGGGGGTTCAGGCATCTGTCACAGCTAGCAGCAAGGCAGGAACAAACCCTGGAGAAGGTGACAGACCATTGCAGGGCAAACTCTGGTCTCTTTACTGTGAGGTAGCAGCCCTATCACTGTGTCACCATGCCGCATGCTACGTAGAGCCGTGCCGCACATGACTTAGTACTGTCATAGTTTTTCTTGAACATGCCTATCCTGGTCACACACCACGTGCTATTTGCTCCTAACCTCACTTACCCCTTTAGACGTCCATAGTGGCCTGAAAACTTTTAGCTCACTTTTCCAAACTTAGTGCTTATTTCACTTGTGTTACCTTCACACTTGTCAGCCTCATCTATTAAGAATGCCAGCTATTTATCAGACCACTCTAAAATGCCTTCCTGATTAGATAAGATCCAACTCCATGTTATCATAATAAGATAAAATGATACAGCACATTCAGTGCAGAATAAGATGAACCATGGCCACAAATCGATGGCCAGGCTTTCCTTCAAGTCATGCCATACACAAGTCATGTGGTATTGACAATCTGGGAGTGCATGGCCAAGTGTGAAGTAAAGAAATTCATGGCTGACTGAATGAAACAAACTGGGAGGGTTTCAGAGCTGCACATTTAATCACAAATATATGAATTTTATAAATATTTCTGGCTATAGCTTTGTCTATTCCTTTAAACTTATTTTTTGTATCAGTTAGCTACCTGGTTTGATAATGTCTACTTGTCCTCCAGCTGTCAATCTTGCAAATATAATTCCTGTTTTACAGATTTGAAACAGCACATGTGTCTGACCCATTAACCCATAGTACTGGCGCACTGCAGGATGTGTCCTTTCCACAGTGCTCTTCTCACTTTATACAGAATGGCCGTACCTCTGGTGATTTGTCTGTCAAAGTTCTTAAATATATGATGACATCTCACTAATAGGCCTCATTTCAAAAAATGATGAGTCAAAATACAGACAAGAGGTGGAACATCTGAAAGTGTGGTGCTGCCATAATAATTTGGACCTTAATGTTCAAAAAATTCAGGAGACGATCATAGATTACAGGAAAGAGTCACCTGCTCACCCACTTGCTATAAATGGCTCAGCCATTGGGACAACAGGGTCATTTAAGTTTCTTGGCACTGTGCTGTCACAAAACCTTAAGTAGGACAATAACATCAAGTGTATTACTAAGAAAGCCTATCAGAGAATGTTCTTTTGGCATCAGCTGAGGAAATTCAATCTCCTTCAAACAATATTGGTCCAATTCTACACAGCCATCATCAAATCCATTCCGACTTCATCTAATAACTGTCTGGTTTGGTGCTGCCTCTCTGTTCAGGCTAAGGCCAATCTGCAACTCATCATTAAAGCCTGTGAAAGGATCATAGCCTGTAATTTACCACACACTGAAGTCCCATATAAGTCCAGAGTAAGGAAGAGGGCCGCAAAAGTCATTGCTGATCTGACTCACCCTGGGCATCACCTGCTTCAAAAACAGTGAAAGCAAGTCACCTAAACAGTATTTTGTTTCCGTGTGTAGTTATTTTGACTAATTAAGTCTCACTTTCCACTCAATATTTAGGTGTACCTGCACAATAGACTACCTGGCCTTTTAAATTCTATTTTATCTCTTTATAGTTTACTAGGGGGTTACCCCCTGATTGCTTCACTCACCAACACCCCCACTTGCCACTTCGCATCTCTGCTGCTCGCATTGTGAAGAGGGGAGCTGAACGCCCACCAACGAGATGCGATTGCTCCTCTGAAACCCCTTCTTAAACGGTGATACAATGGGAAACAAATACAGTTTTTTTTACCTCCTCTTTGCTCGATCAGCTGCTGGCTTGCTGCTGCTACAGTGCCGTGTGATCTGCATCTCACACAGCACTTCGAACATTTAAAAGCTGTGACAGATAGGTAGCGCTATCACTCCCTTGAACCCTTGTCCAAGACGCCAGACACCAGATAAAAGTCCAAAGGTAGACTTTATTCAAATTGCACAGTGCACAAAGCACCCTCCTCTCCACAATACTCATTAAATTACACAAATACACAATCAAAAATAATCCTCCACTCCCAGACGCATTGCCACCCTTCCACCCAGCTCAGCTCACTGTCTGGGAGCTCCCACAATCCTTTTATCCTCCCTGACCAGGAAGTATTCCAATCCCCAGTCCATGTGATCTCCTATCACTTCAGATCAAAAGTCCTTTTCCTCACCCCGGAAGCACGTCATTCCCCTTGTCCATGTGACTCAGACGTACTTCCGGGGCGTAAGGCAAGTAAATGTCATTCCTCCCTGCAGTGCCATCTAGTGGCCCCCACGGTATCCAGCAGGGCTGTGTATAAAGACTCCAATGTCCATGATGCCCTGCTGGTCTTCGGGCCACTTCCATGCTGCAGGGACGGCTCCATCTGGCGGCTTGGGGGTATTGGCCGGGATGAACAGCCGGCCATACACCACAAAGCCTGTACAGCAGCTGTCCTACTCTTTTTCTTTTATTTCCAGCCCTGTGCGTGGTTAAATGTCTTGGCACAAAGTCTCGTCAACCGGGAAATGAGTTCTTGATATTTTAGTTCATAATGTAAAAACAGAATAAGAATCTGAAAATCTAACAACATCACATTAAAGTTCAATAAATTCTGAAAATAATGATACCAAACATATATATATATATATGTTTTAAAATAAGCCTGATCTAAAGCGTGACAAAAAACGTGACATAAACACATCACATAAAATCGTTGCACAAAATCGTTGCACTTTAGGATTTTAAAGATATAGAGTAGATATTGCTCCTGTATGCTGCGTCATATTTTATCACTTTATTTTTTAGCATTTTATATATAAGTCTTTCCTGGTGCCTTTAGAAACAGGTTAGGAACCAGCAATGGGTGGGTTGCCACTCCTTCACGGGGCACACTTCCTCACAAAACCACACTCACTTAAACTGGACCAAATAAAAGTTACTGATTAATGAAACAGAATATCTTTGGAGGCTGAAATCCCTAAAAGCAACACCATGATAGAGTTAGAGAACACAACAGCAACCCCATAACAACATGAATTGCTCTCCAAGAATTGTGAGGCAGTGACATTTAAACTGTACTACCCTCAGTCATTTTTCTGTCTGTCTCCTAATAATGAAACCTTACCATTTTCACCCACACTGAATTGTATCAATGGAATCACAACCTACAACAGCGACAACTGCAGGTGATTTGTCTGGTCCTTTTATTTTAGCTTTATGTCTGGAATGGTTGCTTCATGCAAAATTAGTTTAGTTCAGAACGGATCCTCTGTTTATCACAAAATAACAAAAAAAGCTAAGAAGAGTTCATTTTTACATGAGGCCTTAAAAAAATATAAAATCAATTAAATACAGACGGCCCTCAGGTTATAAGGATATTTACAATCCTGCTGATGTTCCAAACCCGTCAGAACTTGCACTGAAAAATGTCCTTTAATGGAAATGCGTTGTTTTTTATTGCTTACAGTAATTTACAGAAAAAAATATGTCAAACTGATTAATAAAATGAGAGCAAAATAATATTACTGTATGTTCATTCACAAAACACAAATATTTTTAACTAAAATGAACCACACATGTGTATGTTCTGTTAAAAATGTCCTACAGTTTTTGGCAATGACACAATATTTCAAAAAGTTTTAAAAGACCTAATGATGACACAAAAAGCCACCACTAACTGACGACTGATGCCCATTGTTCTTAAGAGATTGCTAAGAGTGTCACCTCCCCCTACCAGCAGGTGTGACACCACAGGCTGTGACACATACTTAGGACTCTGAGAAATACAAGCAGTGGCTTCTACCACTCATGTAAACAGACAGTTGTCATCCAAACTGCCTACCTGTGACTAAGTCAGTTACACTCAATGGCATGTGCTGTCTTTGCTGAAAGATCACCGAGTGTCACAAACCCATTTCCAGAAGTTGTACACCTTGAGATGACATGGCAGTGATATTAACTTAGGACAGTGGGGACCTGAGGCAGTGGTTTGTACCACTCAACTAAACAAGCAGCGTCCAGTTGTGCTGCAGAGTTACATTTGGCAACATGCGCACATGAAAGCACAATAATGTTTGAAAATGTTTACAAAATCTGTGTTACAGAACTATTCCTTCCTAGTTTACTTTATTCATAAGTAAATGAAACAGAAGTCATTAGATGAACATTTAGTGAAATTTGGTTGAAAAGAGAAAGTTTGGGGTTTTATTTGCTCATTCATATCTTCGGAAGTGCCATTAACTAAGACCCGCCTGTATGCAAGTGTTTGACTCTCTTATAAGTTACTCTTGTGTAAAGAACTTGGTTGCTAACTGCAATTTTACAGAAAGAGCAGTGGCACGTCATTCTTGCTCAATTTTTGACTTATATTTGGAGTTTAAATGTTCTCCCATGAGCTTCCTCCAGATACATTAAATGCTTTGATCTGAGGCATGAGTGCCTCTTCCTATTACAGTGGCTTCAGAAAGTAGATGAACAGATGAAAACTGGTCGTTTACCTGTCACAAAACATAAAATGATTGCAGAACCTTGGCTGTCTACAGAGAAAGTTTGATAGTCAGTTCATATGACAATTTAGGATAAAATCGGAGTTTGTCCAGTAATTTGACAGTAGGAAAGGAATCAGTCTGATATCTTAATAAGTTATATAGTAAACTGAATAAAGCTGTTCCATTACTATTTCATGATGTTATTATTTTTTAATGTTATTTTGTTTGTTTTCACCGCCATTTTGTTTCTGTATATTGATCTTAGGGCCTACCATTTTGTGTCTTTTTTATTGGCAACAGAACTCTGGAAGCTATCATATGGCTCCCAGAAATGAGTAGCATTGCATCATAGCAACAACTTGTAACTCCTTTGTATCCTGGTGTGAAAATGATCAGACTCAACACACTTAAAAAGGTTTGGAGCAGCCACCCGTATATTATCCCTGGCTGCAATGGGTTGATTTTTTAACAAAAGATGTTTCTCTGTTGGAGTCCAGAATTGAACTGTTGAAGGTTTTCAAAGATTCACACCGGAAGTGATGTGTAGGAACCAGAAGTTACGAAGGGGAACCGGAAGTGCCATTCTCCTGACATTAGTCTGTGCATCAAAACCGGAAGTGGCATTTGTATGGACACCAGAACCGGAAGTGACATCATCAACGTTGATTTAGACAGGTTTTGCCGCGGCTGGTCTGCAGAGATAACAGGAGAAGGTTTAGTGCACCCTGTCACCTCCTGGCCTGGCATTTGAATTACCTTTGCTTGGTCCATACAACATCCTCCCACTCGCACGTGTGTGACACTGGATAATTCCTCAAAAGATTAACATGCAAGTTGCTTTTCTTTTGTTTAAAGGTTCTGACTTTTTGGTTGCTCACTTGACTTTGGTTAGTGTTTTGTCCTTTGTTTTTTGTCCGTCTGGCTCTTGGTTTCGACCATGGCCATCAATATGATTTTCTCTCATCTTCTGCTCCAGCCTTTATGGATCGACCAGCTTTGATGGTTTAATAGCCTGTTCTTGTCAAAATTATTCTAATGTTCTAAATTTCAGTCCAGGCCCAAGAATAACAAGCAGAATCCAGTCTTTTCTCCTCTTTAAGAATCCTGACATATCTTTTAATGAGATTGGCTAGGTCATTGCTCAATGCAGAAGGAATGGTTCATTTATTGTGACTCCTAAGCTAGTTTATAAAAACAAAAGAAAAAGGATCAGATGGAAAAGAAAGCACTTAAACATAAAGGCTGATGTTAAACAGATAATGCATCACCCATCAACCACTCACTCCACATTATTTGTCCTTAGGATCAGCACTCCAACCACTAATGTCACACAATTCCACCGGCATAGACAGAAATAGACCAAGTATGTTTTTATGGTGGAGTCTGAGCCGTCAGTCTGTTATTTCTTCTTCTGATATCATCTGTATTTGCAGGGCTGAAAAGTGATATCATCCTCCAGAATGGCTTCTTCAGACACTCCAGACACTCCAAACAGCGAGCAAGTTGTTCCCGAACCAGAAGATCATATAGACGTGCGTGCAGTGCAAAACAGGTACCTACGGAGCCCCTCACCTAGCAGGTAGGTCCAAATGAAATGTTTATTGCTTTGTAAAAGTATCGGGCAGGAATCCTTAATATGCTTAAGTGGTGTTTGGCTTTTGAAAAATTAAACTAATCTTTCCTTAAGATAAAGAATTAGAAAGAAGATGAAATGTTTCATTATATTTTTCTTATGAGACAATATAAAATAAAATAGTTGTGTTATAATTTGTGTTATTTATTTTTCTCAGGCTTCTTTGAAGCTAGAAACCTAATTTAGATGTGTTTTGCCATCCAAGGAACCTATTTCTGAAATCAAAAGCTTTTGTACCGTTATAAAGGACCTCCAAACAGTCAATCAGTACCCAAGATAGGACCAAAAAGTAGTGAATTAATTTTTGACCATTTTTGATTACTGGTTTCTTGACACAAGTTCTGCCCTTTGACTTTAATTTTCTGTATGCAATCTGACTCTGGCGGTTCTCTCTTTTGACCTATGGCTTTGACCCTTGCGTCGCCTTTTTATTTTTTTCTGCTAATCCTCACTCTCTATTTTGAACTGACTGACTGTTTTGTAGTTGGCACTGCAAGAACAACACATTGAGACAGAAACAGGCAAGCTACAATGGAAAGTTATAGATGAACAACACTAGACAAAAACGGAGGACAACATGGCAACGAATGTTACATACGGTTATTTAACAGATAGGCAGCCTTAGCTTCCAAATTTTATTTGTGTAGCTGCAGATCTCGTTTTTCTGCTTTTGTTATTTACAACAGTTATCTGCATTTCCAATGAACTCACTATAAATTACTATAAAGACAATTAACTCCTTCCGTCCCAAATTGTCACACAATGTCTTTATGGACTGGCAGAGTTTAACTGTACCTGAAGGATGAGGTGATATCACCACCTCATCATTCTTGCGCAATACAAACCTCTTACACTGCTATTACTTCATTCTGCAGAAAGACTTGTTGGGGAGGTGTGAATCCAACTCAGTGAGAAAGATCCTATTTAGCGTTAAGTGCCTGCTGAAATGTAGCATCAGCCTCACATATCAAAAATGAAAATGTATGAGAAAACCTGACACGGCCTCACTTAGAGTTTCTGCAGTAAGGAAACAAATGTATCAGATACAGGAGAGAATATCTTTCTCAACCATCTTGAGCGAGGCTGAGATTTTCTAAAAAATAACTGGAGACGGTCTAGTCCAGTTCACTGCAATATTTCGGCCTAGTACTTTGTGTGAGATATCCCATGGCAAATTAAAATTTGTGTTGTGGACGTACACAGTTAGTATGAAAACATGCTTTCATTTGCTGAATGTGCTCCTTCAGCCTGAGGGTTGACGTTTTACTTTCTTGTATTAGAGTTGCTATGGAAACTGCATCCCATTGAGCAAGCTCGTGTTCATGAGTAATGCACATCATCTAAAGACCTATCTCACTGTTTGTATGTGGTAACCTCAACACATTGGGAGTTGCTAGGAATTAAATAACTCCAAAAAAGCAAAATGCATCTGTGGATATCCTTAAGGATGAGTGACCTGGAAGATGATACATTAAAATAAGTTGGTGTGTAATGCACTCAAAAGCATTATTTACACTGTGATGGATACCAGGGCGTCAGCCTGCCCCCAATCCCAACACGAACACACAAGGAATCCTGGGTTCAAATAAAGGATGGTTTATTAACCAAATTCCTTCAACAGTAGCACAAAGCACAAGTTGCTGTCTTCTCTCTCTACAATAATCTCTTCTCCTTCCACAATATTCTCTCTCACCACTGTACTGCCTCCTCCAGTTGAGTGTTGCTCTACTTCCTCCCAGCTCCAACTCATCTGGACAAGGGAGTGCGGTCCCTTTTATTAAAGACCTGGGACTACTTCCTGTGGCAGGGCCACTGCCCAATGGAAGCACTTCATATGGAAGAAAAGAAACAGCACATATGTATACTTTTTAATGTGCTCCCAAAGGCAATAGAAAAATAATTTCAGATTTGTTTTTTGGTCTATTGGCTCCAGCAGACCCCCCGTGACCCTGTGTTCGGATTCAGCGGGTTGGAAAATGGATGGATGGCTGGTCAGTTGATAAATCAATAGGGACAGGAGTAGTTTTGTTTAGATTGGCGACTATTGGCTGCAACCTCTTGTTTGGCTAATTTATGGATGCCTTAACAATATTGATATATATAGTGACACCTTCCACAGTAAAGCACAACAAGGGAATGTGGATCTCAAACACACACACACACACACACACAATAGACCGGATCTAGCTTCTTTACAGGTTCTGTCCTACTGGATAGGCCTCACTCTTGTCAGCCTAGCCCCAAATGCAAATGGCAGGTTTCCCAAATGCATAGGCCCAGAAATGCAAAAGTTTTACAATGTCCAGGAATGATGAAAAGGAAACCCTGACACCCCAGATCCCAGGACTATTTCTTAATATTTAAAGATTTATTTTAAAGAATTCAAAAAGGTATTGCAAAAAGGAAGGCAATGAAAAAGGAGCAAAAACAGGTTTTACACTGTCTGTTTGGGCTCAATGTATAGAAGGCAGAGTAAAACACAAAATCACATAGACACAATAGATTAAAATTGAATTACAAAAACTGAATCATTCAAAAACGATTAAACAATTTACAAAAAAATAACAACATTAAAAAGGAACAAAACACAAAACAGGGATGGAGACTCAACAAAACCAATACAAAAGGCTCACATTAATATTGTAGTGCGGTTAGGATGAATGGAAACAGAGAAGAATATAAAATAATCACAATTTTTTTCATGTTGGCTGTGGTACATTTTGTTCCTCACTTTTCCACTCACTCTTTGTGACTGACACTCACACTCCAACACAAAGTAACATTGCTTCTCAGTACAATAACAATGATTATACAAGAGAGAGAATTGAATAGACCCACTGATTAAATTATAGGAAAGCCAACAACAGCTGTAAAAATTGGCTACAACACCCTGGAGTTTTTCTTGTCTTGTTATATAAAGTACCTAGAGAAATCCAACATGCAGGAGTGCCCTTTCACAATATTTAAAATGTTTTGGAGGAAACAATGCACAGTCAGTCACAGCATATCACCTTTACAAATATTGGCTGAAAGATGCCACACAAATCCTGAACTTCACCACATGTGCAGCCTATCTGATGCTGTAATACCCACTTCCCTGATCCTCTGTTTTTTTCTCAATTGAGACAGATTAACTATAATACAAGTACAGAGCTACAGTTCAGTCATTTTTTTAACTACCAGAGCACATTCAGGTTAAGTGACTTGCTCAGGGTCACACACTGAGGTTGAGGTTGGAAGTGAACTGGAAATGTGATGATTTAACTTCGAATCCCTTAGCTATTAAAACACACGTTTGCCAAAGCACGTAGTCGGCAGGATTCTTTGAAGGGAAATTCCCAAATGATTTCTAGTCCATTTTCTTGTTGCAGCCACAACTGCACACAAATCAATCACCTGCAAAAATCCGCCACTCACTCTAACGTTATATTTCAGAACAGGAAGGGAAGTCTACACCTCTTAAACTAGTCAAATAAATGTGGGACGTAGAGACTCCAATGGTCATAGCTTTATGTAGTGAAATAATGTTAAAAAATATGAATGTATAAATAAATAAATTAATACTTCAGCTATTTAACACTGTGAAGGAGCATCAGAGAGCCCCAAACCCTAAACACAAACACACCAGACAGTCCCGGGTTCAAACAAAAGGTGTTTATTCCACAATACCTCAATATACACAAGTACAGAACACAGTTATCTCTCCTCCAGTTCACCACACTGCCCTCCTCCAGTCGACTGTTGCCTTCCTTCCTCCCAGCTCCGAGTTGTCAGGACAAGGGAGTGCAATCCCTTTTATTGAGGACCCAGCAATGTATCCAGTGGTAGGGCTGTTGCCCGCTGGAAGCACTTTCATGTTACATGGAAGTCCCAGATAACAGGGAGTTTATCTTCCTGCAGCACTCTCTTGCACCACCCATGGACCCCAGCAGGGCTGTACTGCCAGACAACAACTCCAAGAATTCCCTGCTAGTTCTTCAATGGATGCAGATATTGAGGGCTGCTGCCATCTACCAACCAGGAGAAATAAATACCCCCAGAGACAGTCCTTCCCTGTCTTCTTTTATCCTGAGGGAAAGAGTTATGCACATGTCTGGTCAGGGTGTCTGTCCATTTGTTTGGGGCTTCCCACCATCTTCTTCTCCGGCTGGGATATCCATCCTTCCATTAGGGAAGCCTTGTTCGGGTGTGACATCCTTCCCTCTCTTGGTCAGGATGCCCTTCTGTCCACTCAGGGCCTCCCATCTAGGTATGGATCTTCCCAACTCCTTGCCGGGATGTCCTTCCATCCTATATGCCTCCTACAACACATACCATTTAGATCAGGTGTGTCCAACTTTGGTGCTGAGTGGGTCACAGTGGCTGCAGGTTTTCATTCTAACCCTTTTCCTGTTCAGCGAACAGTTTTCACTGTTAATTAACTCCTTTTTCCTTCATTTTAATAGCCCTATTTTTAAGATTTCATTCCTCTTGAATTGAGTTGTTTCTTCATTAAATGGCAGCCAAACAGAAATAAGATATGAAACGAGACAACAGATGACCAGCTACTTTGGAACATCAAACTCCAGCCAATTTCACTCCAACCAGTTTCTTAATGAGAAGCCAATTCTTGCCGCTAATTAAAGCAGTTAATTTTCAGTTTTTACTAAACTACACCACTATCAAGATGTTTTGGTGACCTAAGCAGACCAACATGACCGAGACCTTCACCTTTCTTTATTTTCAGGTTAGCTGGTCATGTGGTGGCTTGTTTTATGTGTCATTATTGTTTGGCTGCTCATTAAAGGCAACAAAACAACTACAGGGTCTGAGTCACGCCAATTAAAGTTAAGGCAAAACAAGTTTCAGCAGCAAAAATGGCTTATTAATTAATAAGATGGTTAGAATGAAAACCTGCAGCCACTGCAGCCCACCAGGACTTGAGTTGGACGCCCCTGATTTAGATGTATAAGCCTTAGATATTTATTAACATGTCATATTTATAGTTGTGGGTGCACAGACATTGATTTGGCAAATCTCATTTTTTATGCACTGTTGCAATGGTCTTTGTCTCTTCTGTTGGTGTAGTTGTAATGGACTGTCCTTAATTCTTCTTAATAAAGTACAGTATAACACTTGGAAATATTGTTTTTAGAATATAATTATGTACACATGTGCATTTCCGCTGTGGAATGTCCTGCTTAGTGAGGAAAGGACCGGAGTGCCACTGCAGAGCTGGCTTTGTAGCACTCAGTCCCGCTCTATTGATTAGTGCTGATTGGCGAAATTCACCAAAGAGTTTTTGCTGCAGATTTTCTGGGTTCACTGGTGACCTTGTTTAGCAAATTTTTCCTTGAAACTTTGCTGTGCAGTTGGCTTATATTAGCTTCTTCTTTCTCATTACCCCATGATGCTTTGCAAGGCCAGCATGACATCATAGATCTGCAGCAGCCAATATGTTGGATGAGAATATTATTACTTGACTTGATCCGGGCTATTTGCCCAATCTGCATTTTGCTGGCACAGAACTTTCACGCATATATACTGTAAGCTCTCACTTCATGGAACGTATCTGCTTTGTGGATGTATGAATAATGTACAGCATATACAAGCATGCATGATGTCACTACCTGATCAGTACCCCAGTTGGATTTGTACCCTGCATGAAAATTTACATATTTTCATAATATTTATATTATAAGACCATTATGTGAATATTATAAAAAAAAAATGATTTGTTCTGCACAGATTTGTTGTATGTCTTGTCTTCATTGCTGGATTAAGCATGTTAATATCCTCACTATGTAATAAAGATCAGGTACGGCAAGGACAGCCCTCAAAAGTATATAACACTGATCCCTTGTAACAAAGGCTTTGTGGGTGCTTAGACGTAGTGGTAGGAGATTGGGATAACCACAGAGAGATAATTATGTACTGTGATCTGGGACTTGAAAAGAAGGTAAACCGACTGTCTTGTGTAGAGATTGCTTCTCAAAAACAAATGGCATAAGACCACTCATGGAGAGAGAGAGAGACAGACAGACAGACAGACAGAGGGGTCTTTTCAGGAAAACTTGGAAGAAGCTGTACATGGCGGTATAGGACGGACGACTCTCTCCAAAAGGATAGAGAGAGAATTGTCAAAATCTACATGTCTCGTTTAAGCCCGAATTATTCCATTTGGTAGAAAGAATGCACCATAAAAGTTGGTAAAGTCAGTGAGCAAAGTCCAGCTCTAATAACTACTCCTACTATCTGGAGCGCTGCCTGTGGAAACTGTCCAGTGCATACTCTGACAGTTGGGTAAAATCCATCCATCCATCCATTATCCAACCTGCTGTATCCTAACTACAGGGTCACGGGGGTCTGCTGGAGCCAATCCCAGCCAACACAGGGTGCAAGGCAGGAAACAAACCCCGGGCAGGGTGCCAGCCCACCGCAGGGCGCGCACACACACACACACCAAGCGACAATTTAGGATCGCCAATGCGCCTATCCTGCATGTCTTTGGACTGTGGGAGGGAACTGGAGTATCCGGAGGAAACCCACGCAGACACAGGGAGAACATGCAAACTCCACGCAGGCAGGACCTGGTAAGTGAACCCAAGTCTCCTTACTGTGAGGCAGCAGTGCTACTCACTGCGCCACTGTGCCACCCTGGGTAAAATCGGCTTCATAATTAACACTCTTTTTGTAAATATTTCACATGCGTGCAAAAAAGCGAGAAACCTGGATGTTCGCGTTTAAATTCAGATACCTTTGTTTAAAATAGACACCATGAAAGAGCAAACATTGTTTTGTCTATCAAGAAGGATGAATGAGACTAAAAATGCCACGCTCTAACACGAGATTGTCTAACATTTTTAGTCTGGTTTAGGGGACACATTAAGATTTTAAATTAATAGTCAACCCCTGTCTTAACACCGTTTTTGCAACAGTACTGCTGCTTTACATCTCAGATCACATTTTTGGCCACAATCATCAGTCCAGTATAGTTGGCAGACGTATCCTTAGCCCTTAGGGACACTTAAAAGACCACTGCACTTTTGTAATCCACTCAAAATGGGCTCGGTTTCCCCTTCCCCATTGACTTCAATGCATTTCACTGAGTTTGCTGAAAAACCTCGAACATCTTTGCACTTTCTTAAGACAAAGCAATTTCAGCAGGGAGTGCTCATGACTTGCTTAATAGCCCAAATTATTGTTTTTCTCTTTTTGTTTTTTATCTGTAGAACATCACATGTACGTTTTCTTGAGCCCTATTAACACTCAGAATGAGGTTTAAATGTGTCAGTCATTTTTTAACCTGCTTAGTCTTGAACAGGGCCTCGGGGTCATCTGGAGCCTCTCCCACCTAGCATAGCGTGCAAGGCAGGAACAAGCCCTGGAAATGGTGCCAGTCCTTCACAGTGTGAGCACACACACACCCCAGCCATACACTTGTGCCAATTTAGCTTTGCCAGTCTACCTAATCTGCACATCTTTGGATTGAGGGATGAAACCAGGACACCCAGAGGGTGCCCACATAGACATGAGGAGAACATTCAAACCACGTAGGGAGGACTCTGGACATGAACTCTGGTGTCCTTACTGCGAGGCAGCAGCACTACCACTGCACCACCGTGCCACCTACATGTTATTAGATGAAGTTTATTACTTACTATTATTTGTATTGGTTTTATTTAAGAGAGAGTCTTCTTCACAGAGTGTGGATTTGCAATGTCTCTTTAGGTGTAGCATACTGAATGGTCTATCTGTCAGCACTATGGTGCGATTGCATTTTGTGCCATTCGGTCTTTTCAATTTTACTTTTATTGGACATGTTCCATTTACATAACAAAATGTCCACAGCAAAGTCACTATATCTTGATCCAAGAGGTGCATTTGTTGGTAGACAAAGGGTTTATTTCTGGCAGTTACACTTTCTGTGGTGTAATCTAAAAATGTGTCCTTACCTCGGAAGGGATACATGTTTTATTCAAACACATACCCAAAAAGAAATTCTAACCCCATGAGATTTAACTAATTTATAAACTGCTCTCATGGCTTATTCAGGCAATATAAGCATATGCCTAAGAAATGCCATTGTGGTAGAATGTACTGGCTAAGCATGGCTTTCCCCTAAAAGCCCTCAAACCTCGAGCAGTGTACACCTCTGGCTCCATTTATCCCATCTTAACCAGTTGAGATGAATCCATAAGCCTCACCCTGCCCCGGCTGTCAGGCATCCTATTGACTGGGGATGAAGTGTCAAAGGTCTTCCCCTTTTTTAGAAAGAACTAATAATAAAATTTTTTAAAAGTTAACTAGACATATTTCAAGCTCTAGATTTTAAAAGTCACTTGAGATTTTAATCCGTATAATTTTTCCCTTTCCTTTATTCCTTCCTGTTCATACATCTACATTTTTTCTTCATAATAATTACATTTTCAGTTCAGAACATTCACCTTGGGTTTAGGCCTTTTGGGCCCGGTCTTTTGACCCCACAGCACATTTCCCAGTATTTAGGTTACCGGGTTAAGTCCAAGGTTAATTGCCCCATCCCTTGCTCTATTCCCATGGACACGTTCCCCGTCGGAGACAGCCAGTATTTGCATCTCTGACAGTGTGCACCGGAGGAAGGAACGTCTGTATTGAGAAGCTTCTCCCAGCACCTTTCAGTTTCATTTATTGCACTCAATTATATTACAGTTAAAGCAGTATGACTACATAATGTATGTAGAATAAGTAGTCAGTTAATAATTAAGAAATATCATACATTTACACTTTGACAATTAGCATTTCATATTTTCAAAGCTTTACCCAAAAACCGAATGCTCCTGTACTGCTTACCTTTTATAATGATGATACTGAAGAACCACTACAGCACTGCACACTCACAAAAGCAGTTTCTTTCATTTTTCTTTGGGTACGGTAAGTTATAGAACTGAGTGCATGGCTGTTTTTATTTGCTCAACTTTATTTCAATTTTCCTGTCATTATTTTTCTACAGCCTTTTACAGAGTATAGTTAATGTTTTTTACCATTACTTTAGTGAAGATTGTATTCAGTATTTTATGTTGTGATAGTATTTCACATTTATTTTGTTATATTTTGTATTTATTTGCTGGTATATTGGCCACTGGATGGACTGAAAAAAGCTCTAAAATGCCGACACTGTGAAATAAATCACTGAGAACCCCCTCTCTCAAAGGATTAAACAATGCTGTGTCAGTCTCTGTGTAAAATATGGCGATAATTTTATAAAATCTTCAATCCCATATAGACAGCAAATTATGGCCAAAAACATTTACAGTACCTCTGTTTTTAAAAGCCCTTCTTTGAATTGTCCAGGTTTTCCATCATGTCTGACACCGATACTGAGAGCATCTTTATGGAGCCAATTCATCTCTCCTCTGCAGTGGCCGCTAAGCAAATCATAAATGAAGGTGAGGCTTCACCACACAGAAAATTACAAAAATACAGTGGAAACTGAATGTCAGGCTTTTAAATGTTTTCTGCTGCCTTAACATTCTCATCACGTATGTTGTTTTACCTTTTCACGGCTTCTCATTTTGGTGGTTGTTTTGCCAGAATTCAAGATATTTTATTTATTTTCCAGTTATTAAAATAAAAGCTAACCATCTACTCACTGTTTTATTAAGACATTAAAGTAGCCTGAATTCTTTGAGACCAGCCTTTTAAATGGATGAGAATGACAATGATGACTAATTTGTGTTTTTAGCATTTAAAGAATATGCATCCATCTGTTCATTTCTAGAACCTGATCACTTTTATTCATCCAAATTTCAGAACTTTACAATTGTTTTTACCTTCAGAAATGTCTTTGGGTGAGAGGGAACCGAAATATTTAGTTAATTTTCAGTATGCTATAAACACTCTATGGTGTATATTATCACAGTCTGAATAATTTAATAGGTAGCCTTTACTTTATATATCAAGCTTCACAAAGTGACCACATGTGTAATCAGTGATCAGTGTACAGTAATCACTGATCTCATTGATTTACACAAAGAAAATGTTTTTACTACAATGCACTTATTGTAAGTTTATAGTCACAATAGCTGTGCTACTCTTCTAGGTAAGTAACATCATTTACGTTTGCAGTGCACCGTCAACAGTATTGGAATGTGTTTTGTAATACATGTAATAATAAAATGCATTATATTTCTCATTTCAACAGAGGGTTTATTACAAAAGCATTTGTACCATTACTGTCTGTGATGTGCCATCAGTTTGAATGACAGATGAAATGCATCTGTTATTTGTCATTTAATATGGGATTCATAAAAGCAGTGTTAATGTTTGTGATGCACCATCTGTTGGAATGACAAATGCAGTGCATTTTATTACTACAAATGCTTGTGATGGGTCATCTGTTGGAATGAAAAATGCAATTCACAAGTCTCTGTTATATGCCATTTGGTATGGGATTTGTAAAAGCGGTGTTAATGTTTATGTTGCACCATCTGTTGGAATGACAAATGCAATGCATTTTATTACCTGTGTGGATAGCGCTTTGAGTACTGAGAAAAGCACTATATAAATGTAATGAATTATTATTATTATTACTATAAATGCTTGTGATGAGTCATCTGTTGGAATGACAAATGCAATGCACAAGTCTCTGTTATATGCCATTTGGTATGGGATTCGTAAAAGCAGTGTTAATGTTTGTGATGCACCATCTGTTGGAAAGGCAATGCAGTGCATTTTATTACTATAAATGTATGTGATGAGCTATCTATTGGAATGACACATGCAATGCACATGTCTCTATTATATGCCATTTGGAAAGGGATTTGTAAAAGCAGTATTAGTACAACAACAACAACAACATTTATTTATATAGCACATTTTCATACAAACAGTAGCTCAAAGTGCTTTACATATTAAAGAATAGAAAAATGAAAGACATAATTATAAAAAATAAATCAACATTAACATCGAATAAGAGTAAGGTTCAATGGCCAGGGGACAGAAAAACAAAAACTCCAGACGGCTGGAGAAAAAATAAAATCTGTAGGGATTCCAGAACATGAGACCACCCAGTCCCCTCTGTATTTGTCATGTGCATTCTATTGGAATGAAATTGCATTTTATTACTACAAATATTTGTGATGTGCCATCTGTTGGAATGACAAAGACATAGCAACCAGACCGGCACACAAACAGACACACAGATACTTATCCTTTTATTAACCTGGACACAGCAGTGGTGTCTCTTTATGTTATATCATATGTCTATAACATTACAATTTCATAATGTCATTATTGGGGTCTAATAATTGATGCAAACGGAGTGTTTATAAAAAGTATTTATCACCCCCTTGGAAATGTTCACATTTTATTTTAAAACATCTATCTATCTATCTATCTATCTATCTATCTATCTATCTATCTATCTATCTATCTATCTATCTATCTATCTATCTATCTATCGAGACTCTTTTACGTCAAAGTCAAAACACATCTCTATGAAGTAGTCCAAAGCAATGTCAAATATAAAACACAAGGTAGTTGATCACATAAATATTCAGCCCATTTAATTTGGAACACCTAAATTATTACTGATGCAGACATTTGGTTTTAGAAGTCACATAATTAGTTTAATGGAGATCACCCGTCTGTAGTCAATGGATTTCAGTTGATTAGAGTATAAACGCCCCTGTATCTGGAAGGTCCATCTTGTGTTGTGTCAGTATGGTGTCCTAACCTACACAATGAAGACAAAAAGAACACTCCGGGCAGCTCCATGAAAAGGCAGTTGAAAAGCCAGTCAGGGAATAGAGACAAGAAACTATCACTGAAAGTCACTGAATATCTCTTGTAGCAGTGTTAAATCAGCCATTAAGAAGTGGAAGGAGTATGACACATCAGTATATCTGCATGAGCAGGCCATCCACAAAACCTGAGTGAGCATGCAAGAAGACTAGTGCCATGCTGAGAACTGTAATAACTTTGAAGGATTTATGAGTTACAGTGGAGGAGACTGGAGAGACTGCACAGACAGTCACTATTGCCTGGGTGCTTCAAAAATCGCAGCTTTATGGGAGAGTGGCAAAGAGAAAAGACAAACATGACATCTTGGCTAGAAGGCACATGGGAGACTCTGGAGAAAGGTCTGTGGTCTGATGATAATAAAATTGAACTCCTTGGCCATCAGCATGTTTGGTGTAGGCTAAACACTGTCCATAATTAAAAACACAAAATCATGTGTCGGGGCAGCATATTGTTGTTGGGATGCTTCTACACAGCAGGCCCTGGAAGAATTGTGAAGGTAGAGGGTAAAATAATCACAACAAAATATGAGGAAAACCTAACTTCATCTGCAAGAAACCTGCATGTTAGGAGATTTGCTTTCCAGCAAGATAGCAACCCCAAGGATAAAGCCAAAGCTACACGGGAATTGATTAAAAACAGCAATTTGAATGTCCTGGAGAGGCAGTGTCTCTATCCAACTGAGAATTTTTGGCATGACTTAAAGATCCCTCTACACTTATGATCTCCGTGCAACTTGACAGAGCTTAAGCAAAAACGAATGAAACAAAGTAACAGAGACCTGTCCACACAGACTCAAGGCTGTCATGGCTTCCAACGGTCCATTAACTAAATACTTATGCAACCAAATATTTTGTGGTTTATATTTGTCATTAATTTAAATAACTTTGCAAAGTATTCTTGTCACTTTGACATGAAAGTCTCTTTTGTTTATTGACTAGTGTCAAGAAAAGCCAAATTAAATCCATTGTGTATCAATGTTGTATGATAATAAAATGTGAAAATGTCAAAGGGGGTGAATACTTTTAATAGGCACTGCGCTGTAGAGCCACTGTTGATTTTTTTTTTTTTTTACTGATTTTCTTTCTCCTGTCAGACATATGTAATCAAATTCTAATTCAAAGAGCAAGCCTTAGGCACTTGTGTTAGATTATTCATTGGGACACAAACTGAGGAGAAGTTTAAAATCATCCTCACCTTTAACAGAGTATTCATATTTGTAGAAATGAGACCAGTTTATAAATGCAGTCCTCCTTGTTTGCTTGTGTGGATATTTCTATGCATAACAGCTTCTTCTGTTTGATTTAGTAATTCTTGAATTGAAATAAATAATAATGCTTTATTTGGATTTTTTTTTATGGACTTTAATGATTAATTAATTCTTCTTCAGGCAAGATGAGTTGCCTTGAAAGCCTGCATATTGTAATCTTTTTAGTTAGCCAATAAAAGGTGTCATTTTGCTTGACTTTTCGATGTACCCATAATGGCTAACACGGTACAACACCTTACTACAAAAGAGCATCGGGAAAGATGACTGTCTATAATCTAGTCACCTAGCCACACCAGACTGGGGTGGCCACGTGAACTGCTGCTAAAACTGTTGGCAGAAACAATTCCTGCATCAGTGATGGGATATGGCAAGACAGGAGTAGTGCTGGCCTTACAGCAAGGTGACCAGTCAGATACCCTCTACTCACACCCGGAAGCTGTCTGGGGAGATCCTACAGAGTCATATTAACATGAAATGTTTCACCAGGTGAAGAAACCAGTTAGTGGAAATCAAGCTCCTTTAGTTTGCCTTTTCCTATTAGCTTATTCAGATATCACGGTTCAAATACATGACATAGTAGTTTGTCCTCAATCTCAAAAACTGTAAGTGCTACCTGGTTTCCATCTTGAATGCACCTCCTCTCAATTTCTAATGTTGTTTATGCTTTACTATCTATGAGTAGAAATGTAACTGGATCAAGTTTATCTACGCATCTGTCAATTTTGAACTCAGTTATTCCTCCCATGTAGTTCTCTCTAACCCTAATTTCTCTTAGCTTGTCAGAATAGAATAAGCCCTTGAGAGAAGATCTTCTCCACAGAATTTCTAGAGCTGTCTATATTGCCTTACAGTGTGAGAAAAAGACATTCCAAAGGTGTAAATGTCCATCCATTTTCTAACCCGCTGAATCCAAACACAGGGTCACAGGAGCCAATCCCAGCCAACACAGGGCACAAGGCAGGAACCAATCCTGGGCAGGGTGCCAACCCACTGCGGGACACACACAAACACACCCACACACCAAGCACACACTAGGGCCAATTTAGAATCGCCAATCCACCTAACCTGTATGTCTTTGGACTGTGGGAGGAAACCGGAGCGCCCGGAGGAAACCACGCAGACACGGGGAGAACATGCAAACTCCACGCAGGGAGGACCCGGGAAGCGAACCCTGGTCTCCTAACTGCGAGGCAGCAGTGCTACCACTGCGCCCCCGTGCCGCCCATGGTGTAAATGTTCAAAATTAAAACAAAATTACAGACCTGCAGTGGTCTGGCACACTTGTCTGGGGTTTATACCTGCCCAGTCCTGGCCTGTAGTAAAATATCTCTGTTTAGAAGAACAAATGACTGAATCAGTGTATTCAAACAATATCAAATCTATTGATTGCTCACAGCATTTGACATTTATCATGGTAAGAAAATTGTAAAATATTGAATTTTGGTTAAAATATTTTGGGACATGGGCCTTAGTAAGATCCTATTGGTTTAGTGGAATATGTATGTATGTATGTATCTCTCCTGCAAGGGTTTAAAACAATGGATAAGGTGCTTTGAGAAATGCTCACAGCACCTCCTCGAGGTGAAAAATGCCTACGATTACAGAATTTTCTAATAATCTCTTCAAGAATCTGTTTGCTTCTGTAAGTTGCAATCAGAGTTTCCTGCCCGCTATGTCAGGCCAGTAATGCAGTACGTCCATAAGGCCCATTGTGCAAAGTCTTTTAGAAGTAGAGAAGGATTTGGATGCTAGAGTTGTGAAAGGGTCAGACTGCTTTTGGTTTCTACCTCATATTTGTGTTCAAGATCTGAAATATCCCATTGCATATTATGAATTACAGTAATGAGATATTAATGCCATACCCATTAACATTTCTCATCACCATGATGAAAGGAATTATGTTGTCACCACTAAATGGTTTGACATGACCAAATGCTTGCCTGCCCCATTTCTAATGTGTGTCTAGTTTTATTTTTTTCAATTTCTTCATGTGATTTCTCAACTGCAAGTGTGAGTTCTATTATTGCAGTACTCCAGTCTGGTTTTGTGGGTATCTATCTCTTCTCTACCTTAAAGATTTCTGCCTACTTTTTTATTTTCTAGTCTGGTAACTGCTCAGCTCGATTATCTAAAGGCACCTGCCTTAGTCATAAAATGCTGCCAACATCCCAGTTTCCCTAAGCAGCTGTTAATACAAATGTTTCAAGTATGTGATTTCTTCTCTGGTGTAAGTTAAGGCCCTAACGTTTGCACTGGGAGGCACGCCCACGTAAATGGAAAAAATGCTGTGACTTATATGAAATTGTTTCAGTATCACAAAAAGCTATATAACAGCGTTTTGAGTGATATTTACAGTAAAGCAGAAGTATTCATGGAGGCAGCTGTGTTTGTTTTCATTATACAGCAACTACAGATGCATTTAACCACAAGAAGTACAAATAAAAAGGTTAATGTCAAAAGTAATTGACAGTAGAGTTTCAAAGTATACTCCAGTTTTTGTCTGGGTAATGAAACTCTAGCTCACGTAGTATTGTGTAATTCTCTTACGAGGCCTTAGGGAGTCTACCGTAGGTTCCCTCTTCCATTGTTCTCAAGCACTTCCAGCGACAGCAGTGTTTGGCTAGAACAATATGGAGTACATGCCCTGACCAGTTCGTTTTTCAGGAGAGGTGGGGCTGTGTGTCTTCATTATTCATTTCTACAAACTGCACCGTGTGGGTTGAAGGTCAGCCTGGGGATGAACTCCGCCAGCTGTCTTTTCTCCTTTTGTTGTCACATCATATGTTATCCTGTACATTACGGTTATGCTATATGACTTGTGGTTTGCTTACTTTTGCCCAATGAAAGACTTTTCTTGTCATTGAAGTGACAGAAAACGTTTGAATGACACCAAAATATTAAATCTTAACGTGGCTTGCTGTTTCCTATTCATTTTAAATAACAAGAGAACCACCAGGTCCCTAGGGAGACTACTTTGTTCTGCTCTGCTGGGTAGCTCCTTTCAAAATTTTCTTTCTGGCCATAAATTTCCCCATCAACTGGAGCTTATCTTAGCAGCATAGGTCATAAAGCAGGATTTAACCCTGAATAAGACAACAGTCCACCAGACTGGCACAATGTAAATAACTTAACACACATATTGTTTGAGATTCAGAAAATGTGCCAAAAGTCCAATCAGACATGGAAAAAAATTGCAAACTTCATATGTACAGTACAGTAACCTTGCTATTAATCAAGCAAAAAACATTCTCCCTCTTTTTAAATGTAGTAATACCTTGTCTTTATTATGATGGCACTGACAATATGGTTGTGCAGAAGACCCTAAAGACATGAGATAGCAGCACTAATCAATGCTCCCCCTTCCTTGTAATACAGAAAATAAAATAACATGAAACGTTCAACAGACAATAATAAAAAAATAAAAAAATCTTATCAACTTTTTAAATTCTCTTCATGTTTTGTTAGGTGCACCTGACGTTTTCATTTTTGAAATAAAATTATAGCTGAAAGGCTTCCCTTCAGGGCAATCTGACTATATTTTTCAGCCCTTAATGGTGTATAATGTTTTCTGTATCTTCCTTAGGTAGCATAATCAATATTTTACAGAACATAATGTGCTTTGAGTTGCATACTGGTGCAATGGCTAACTCTGCTACCCCCCAGCTCCAGGAATCTGATTCCCAAGTAGGCCTGCGTGAAGTTGACACATTCTCTCCATCTTCACATGACTCTCTAGTTATCCCTCCCCAGTCTCGAAAGCATACATGTTAGGTTACCTGAAAACCCTATGGCCGTCAGTGTATTGTGATGAACTTGCAACAAGAGTTGGTTCCTTTGTTTCATTTAGTGCCATCGGGGTTTGGCTTTGCCTCCTCACAACTCAGTAGTGGAAGATGTGGATGGATGATTTGTATTTTGTGGACAAGAACTGTTAATAATTTAGTTTATCTTGTGCATAGATTTTATGGAAGTTTGAGATTGCCAACCTCTGACTCGACTTGGATTCAAGATCAATATTCACTTTTCATAGATCCGATTAAGGATGAGCCAACAATTCGTGCAAAATCGAATTTGCAGCTGTAGAATGACACAAAGAACACAGGTAAAGAATTTGGGTATGCCAGGACACCTAGAGGATGGAAGGACTGGGAGAGGGACAATACCTCCCCTGGGACACGAGAGGGCAGCCACCCTAGTTTGCTTGGAGTCACGGGATCAGAGCTTAGAAGCCATGGACTGCAGCACTTCCGTCACACCAGGAAGGGCTGCAGGAAGAACATCAGCAAGCACCTGAAGCACATCTGGGGGAACTATAAAAGGGGCCGCCTCACTCCATTCAGGGAGCCGGAGTCAGGAGGCAGAAGACAGAGCTTGCAAAAGAGGAGTGGAGGTGGCAGTAAAGAAAGAGAGAAGAGAATTGACTGAGCATTGTGGGTTTGTGCATTGTGGGGTGCTAAGGACTGAGAAAAATAATCAACATGTGTGTTTTTGGGACTTCTGAGTCTGCGTGTCTGTCTGTGTCGAGGCTGATCTTCCATAGGTACCACCTTGGTAACCCCGTATAATTTGACAGTTTTTGTGTAGATTAATACGGAATTAGTTGAGGTGATGTCTTTACAGACCCGAGTCCAAATAGAACTGAACCAGGTAACTGGTTTGCTGGTTTATGTAAGAAGATGGTAGGAAGGAGTGGGTCCAGAAGGATGGACACAAGAGATGACATCAGTGATGGTAGGGCTGTCAGTCTCCAGGTCTGCAGAGAAAGAAAGAGATGAAGGATCAGAAAACAGTGCAAACTCCTGGCTCGGCGGAAAATTACATTTACAAGAGCCCTTTAAGCTATCTCCCATGCACATGTGAATTTTGTGAAAATTAGGTTTTAGCAACCATTGAAATTTCTGGCATTGTCAGCACAAAAAAGGGGTTTTGTTTCATGTCTAAAAAAACATTTTTTTCCTATATGTTCATCATATTTGCTTGGGCGAAACATTTTCATCTTCTTGCACTGGATTAGTGAGGCAGCACTGGCAAAGCTCAGGTTTTGCCCCTTTTATTTTTATGTTATCCACTGTAATTAATCATTTATACAAGTGTGGGGACAGCATGTGCAATTTTTTATTTCCTATTACCATGGTGCATAGCTCACCCCTATTACTACTTCTGAAGGTGGATGACAGTGACACCAAAATGTTTTATTAGCCTTGTCATATGTCCAAAAGACACTTCCTGGTATTTACACCAGCAACTTTTTTCTGAGAAATGTATGGGTCTAATAGGGGTGTGAGGTGTTGCCAAATGCTTAAGATGGTAATATTCTTTGCTTTCCACTCCTTAAACCCCCACAACAAATCTTTTCAGTGAGTGTTGAAATTGTAAAATTGCAAGCAAAATGAAATTTTAGCATTGTTTTCTCAAAACCGTATGTGAAACGAAACTCAGTTATTGCCATTTAATAATTATAATAATGGTAATTTATTTTACTAGGGGGCTTCACTCGCCAACCCTCCCCTCCCCGGCATGCTCTACACGCTAACCCCTTCACATCTCTGCCACTCGCGTATGTGGATTTCACTTTCACCAAACAACAAATCTTTTAATTCTCACAGATACGCCTCTTCATTGGGAAGAAACATTACTTTTCCCTAATGGCAACATGAATTAGACGATCTACAAGTATCTGACATAAAGTTTAAATCCGAACAATATATTTGATCTCTTTAAGCTGTTCCATTATTTCACCACGTAATAATTTCTGTTTGTTTGTGCTAATGCGATCTTTACTATCATTTTCAGATTAAGACTTTCGAATTTTACTACTTTCCTAATCTCTAACCTGCTCTGCATGTGTATCGTGCCAACGTTTTTGAACCTCTCTACGACATTCTTCTTTGTCATCTACTCTGTCTACGGGCATGGTTAAATCTCTTGGTACAAAGTCTCATCTCGTAGGATGTGAAAGTATCTCTCTGAGAAAGTCACGTCTCGTCCCAGGATTTCTTTTTATTATAATGGAGAGATATGCTCATGTCTTTTTCTCTGTACTTGTTTAATAGCATTTCATATAAAACATTCATTTATGCCTCTGTCGGGTATTTTGTTTTTGGGTTTTCTGCACTAGTCCGTGTTCTAGTGCTCTATTATAATGCATTCTAGTGTAACGATATATTAATAAAAGCATAGTGCTGTAGTGGCAATGCTTCTGGAATATCAGCCATTGATTCATTTCAGTCAGTTTTCAACCACTGTACCACAGCATAGTAGTGCATGGAGAGCTACCCAGAAGTGCTGTGCTGGAAATAATAGTGTAGCACACTTGGGTCTGAACCTGAGAGCTCCACAGGAGGTCAAGACCTGTCTGAGGAGAACAAGTCTACCTGGAGCAAGTGGGATGACATAGCGTGATCGCTATGTTGCAGACACCGCACTTCAGATGCATCTCCAGGCTGCTGGCGTCTTTCTGTCCTTGGTATGTGGTCACCAGCGAGCCTCACAGCACTGGTGTATAGTGGGCATAGAAGCTGCCTCTGAGCCAGAGATGTGGGCAAAAGGTACAAAGCAGCTTGGAGATGTCAGCAAAGTGCTCACCAAGTGTCATGTCTGTGAATGCTGATCTCGGAGCTGCTTTTTTACTGGCTTCTCTGGTAGTCCCACCACTTTGGGAACTCCAGCAAATGTATCAGATGAAATGTGTTTGTGGTTAGTAAAATAATGGTTTGCCTTGGGAGGTTTTTGGTTACAAAAAGAGTGCCACTAAAGAAAAAAGGTTGGGAAACACTGATATAAGTAATAATAAATAAAAGCTCTGAATTTTAATGGAGGCATCACCATTTGTTCAGATATCTGAGATCTGATTGGCTACATGCACTGTTACTTCCAGAAAACTGCTTTCAGTATAATTTCCAAAAATGAAACCCGAACATTAAAATGACTTTTGCATAACATTTTTTTCTCCTTGCCAAATGACAGATGCCTTCAGATTTATTTAATTCCTTTAAAATACTACACACTTGTCAAGCTATAAGCTATAGTTTCCAGTTGCATGGACTGAAAAAAAATAATCTCTTCATTTTTTCAAATTTTTCATATGCTTGAAACATGCAATAAATATGTCAAGCTTACTTTCGGGTTTCAAGTTATTTGTACATTTAATGCAATGGCGGTTCATCTTCCTGATTTACAGATCCAGGTAAGTGGGTTCAAATTCTGTGTGGAGTCTGCACATTGTCTTCTGGTCCTGTGGATTTTTTCCAGAAAGTTTGGTTTCCTTCCATATTTCAAAGCCATGCATGGTAGATTCACTTTCATCTTTAACTGTAATGCGTCTGATACATTTGATTTATAAATAAAATTGGTCCAGGATGCATGAGTGTAGAAGGTTGCGCTGCCAGGATGGGCTGTAGTTCTCCATGAACAATAAATTACATTAAGCAGGTTCAGAAAATGACTAAAATATGTGAATAATATAATCATACAAATTGAAGAGCTAATTTAATTAAGTTCACTGAGCTAATTTGTTTTTTTTTTAAAGTCAACATTTCTTTTTGATTAGTGACGTTCATATTTTATGACCATGAGTTCACACATCATTATCATTCAGACATAATACATTCAAAATGAACACATTAATAATACCAAAATAAAGAAAAATAATAATTAGAAGGTTGCACCTTCTAAACTGTTATGTATTAATTTACAGTGTCAGAAAAGTCAAAAAGTCTTGCTTTGCAGTATTGCTATTATTTACTTCCAGTATTGCAAATTAATATGTACGATAACTCTCTAGACTGGGCAGGTTTTATAAACAAAATAATTCACTATGGTATTAAAATATTGTTTCAAGAATTTTGGTCCTGCTTTATTCTGTTTTAACACATAGCCTGGGCAGATATCTACAGGAGAAACACTAAACGTTAATAACAATGGAATGAGTGACTTTTGGAGTTTTGCTTATTTACATAATACTATCTATTAGAAATGTATTTATTTAAATAAACAATAAACAAAGTAGAATTCCTAGGATCAAAAACCACAGATAAAGTATACTGTACCCCGTTTGCTGTTTTCAGTTCATTATTATTAACATTATGGAGCACTTTCAAACTGAAGGCCGGTACCCAGTGTCTTCATTCACTCTTTGTATTTCACTGTAGAGCTAAAACCCAAAGAGATCAAAGTGGCACCCATGCCAGAAGAGATGATGGAGTCAGCAGAGCAGTTGCTGGTCGAGGACCTGTACAATCGAGTGAAGGAGATGGTTGACGACACCAGTCGCTTCAACACCCCATGCGTACTGGACATTCAAAGGCTGCTAACACAGGATAGACTAGAAGCCCCTATGAACCCAGTTGATGAGGTGTGGCCTAACATTTTCATTGGAGAGAAGTGAGTATTGCCTTTGAACATTTCACATAAAGTGCCAGAAAAGCACCACGAAAACTTAATTTTGATGTGTTTTTTTAATCCAAATAACCGTATCCTGCAATTGTTTCCATATTTATGTAACTGAAGCACAGACAGCTTTAGAGATTCAACATTGCAAGCTAGAGAAAGGAACACCATACCTGCAACATTGTGGATTACAGTTCAGTGCTTTATATTATAGGCCATCTGAATGTTTTTTTCAGTTGCAAGCAATATTTAAAAAAAACACCTACTAATTTAACATGTCTTCCTAAGAATATGAGAATAAGTCACAAAATTTATCCATCACAGAGTGTTGAAAAGCTCAAACAGACAAGATTTATGCATTCATGGCACCTTGCGGGTATAGGTCTTAATAGGAAATACTAAAAAGCACATTACCTTTAGTCCAATTTCCTAATCACAAACTATATCCAGTCTCTTTGGCTTGTAGAGTTGACCAGATTACTCACTTACTAAACATTTTATAACAGGATCCATGATTGGATCTACCTTCAGAGTGTTCTCAATGTGTGCACAGGGCCCCATAATGGCAATGGGCCTTTACACCACTCACATTCCTCCCCCCGTGTAGCAAAATCACCAAGAGACCCTTGATGAAAAGATTGGGTGTTCATGCTCTGTGTTCACCCGGCCCCTCTTGACCGCTCAAGTATTCTGCTAGTGTAGAATCTCCATGTGCATTAAATGCCAGGGTTGACTGCGTTATGCCCCATTTAATGTATGATCAACTCTCTGCTAAAGAGCGCTAAACATTAATTCACCCAGGAGCCTGTGAGAGTCTTAATCTGGCCTTGACAGGAACAGTGGCTTATGTCCACTCCTGGGCCTGATGGTCCTTTTTTTTTGGTTTGTTATCTCCCATCTGTATAAAATGCAAAGTAGGTGAAAGCTCCATTTGCCCCATAGGAGTCAAATGGTGATTTCTTTTTACATTTGTGACGCATGTGTAAAGTTAAAAGCCTAAAGGTAAAACTCATTCAAATAACTCATTTGAAGTGAAGCAGCTGTATTGAAGCCATCTGGCTATCTGTCCCTCCCGTCAAGCATTAGGACTCCAAGGCACTCATCCACACATTTCTGCACTGTTCTTCTATTCTCCCCTAAAAGAAGAAGGAATTCTGTTAGTTTAACTGAACATCACTTTCTGTTTTACCTCTTGCAATGTATATGGTTTAAAACGGATGGTCCTACTGTACATTTTACATGTCTAGTTGACAGAAAAATGCTGGATATGACAGTCAGAAAGAAAGAAGATCAAAGCTCCTGATCCAGTGAAGATTAATTGCAAGTATTTTATCACTTTGAAACATTAAGCTAATGCAGTGGCGTAGCTCGAGTTCGTGCCGCTCGGGCGGGGCTTCAATTTGCCGCCCTCCAACATATCTGAATATGTTAAACTATTTAAATAGAAAATTAAAATGACGTATAGAGAAAAATTAAGATACATTTTGCATAGATTTATTCATATATAAAGAAACAGAAATAATTTTTTATATACATTTACAAGCATCAACTAGACAAGAATATAGTATAGACGCACTGATATGGCGTGTTCTAATTATTAGTTTAATATAATTACGCTACGAAAACCAGAACCAAAGTAATAGGTGGGGATGTTTTCTGCGCAGAGCAAGAACGCATTCGGATTAATAACGAAACGAAATTATAAATTGTAAATTATTTGTTTATCTTCCTAGAAATTATTATCGGTGTAACGTTTATGTTTATTTTTGTCATTGCCTCATACATTTCAACTGCTGTGTCTGATGCAGAAGGACAGTCTGAACATTATTTTTCAAGCATTTGTGGTTAAAAATCAGAGAATTTGACTTTTTTCATACATGAGTGATATTTTTCCGAACCCTGCTGCTTACACACGAATTGTACTGAGCCTTGTGGCCAATAATGCCGCCCCCAAAAATGTGCGGACCACCCCATCCACCCCAGCCCCCTAGCTACGTCACTGCTAATGAAAGAATCATCAAGGTAACATGAGTTAAAAGAGAATGCTTTTGGTCAGTATAATTACAGTCATTGATTTCTGAGGTATGCGTGCTTCAATCATAAGCACATCATCCCAAAATTCATTGTTTTTTGAGTTCTCACTTGTCAGGTGAGTGTGACAAACTTGAATTAAATCACCCTAACCCAAACCTGGCCAAGATACAGAAGAAGGCACATATGAGGAAGGTGTTAGAAGAAAAAGATTATAACTGGAACCTTTTTCGAACTATGATTTAAGTGGGCCAACTGACGGAATGTGATGTAAGAAAGTGGCTTAAAATACCTTGTCTGTGTCCTCCCCAAGTCACTTTTCGTGTAGAAAACTGAAATATTTAGAATCAGATCATTACTTTCTGCAGGGTTTTTCTGTAAAGATCCACACTTATACATTTTGAAAGACCAGAAGAAAATTTAATTGTGTGATTTCTGATTACAGTACTCACTTGTATCATGTATCAGCGAAAAACATGAAATGCCAAAAACAAATCAATGCTGAATGGTTATTGTCAAAACGAGATGAAAAAGTGTATTGTTGCTGTTTTGGTGGCTAAATTGTTAATTACAGTATTATTATATCGGCAGAATGTAGATAACAGGTCCACCAAGCATAATTACAGACGATATTAAAACCAAAGTCTGAACGTAAAACATCAATGGAGCTGCAGAATCAAGCTTAAAGGAATGCTCCACCCAGAAACGATATATTTTTTTAAATGTTATGTACCCCATGCAGTTTGTAGTGATGATTGACAAAAAAAATAATGTCATGTTTTAATGCAGAATAGAGTCGACAAAGTTTCTGATAAACTGCGGTGGGTTGGCACCCTGCCCAGGATTAGTTCCTGCCTTGTGCCCTGTGTTGGCTGGGATTGGCTCCAGCAGACCCCCGTGACCCCGTATTCGGATTCAGCGGGTTAGAAAATGGATGGTTGGATGGAAGTTTCTGATAAAATTGGCTTTTATGGTGATCAATGTTGGACAACAGCAAACAATATCAAAAGCATCCATGAAAGAAATCACATGTTATTCATGTCAGATAATACACATGTCGAATCATCAAATCATACGCTTACACCATCCGAAACACATGCATTTTGACTAAAATATCATTAAAAAGACGCTTACGGAAAATGCTCTAATGAATGAAAACAGAATGCACTCAAACGCAAACAAGCAATCGAATTGAAGACCCACATCCAGTTATATTCACTGGAGTACCTCAAAACTCTTTAACAGCTTTCTGTGAAACTACAGAAGCTGAATCATCTCAGATATGCACAAATACGAGGCATATTCTTTTCAGATAAAATTGTCATTTCTTTAATTTTTAATCTTTAGTTCTATGAACTTTGCACTGTTACCACATTATCATCTAAAGTGCAATGTTAGCTAATGTGTATGATGTTACTTTGCTGGACTCCTGACCAACAAATGAGAGGAAAGGCAGATCTTCAACTGAAATACTTGTTTGCATTTGAGTGCATTCCATTTTTAGTTCACAAGAGCATATTCTAAGTACTTTATACAAGGGATGTTCAAAAAGTTTCCGCACTTTTATAATTTCGTTGGAAACGGTGAAGGCGGGAGGAGTAGTAATTGGGCATTAAAAAGCTGCTATGACGCTGGGAAAATTGCATCGCAAATGAAGGTGACTATGTAAAAAAAGTAATGTCATTTGTTTTTGAAATGCTTAATAAATAGAGTTTAAAAAGTGCGGAAACATTTTGAATGTCCCTCGTACTGTATAACGATAGCATAGTAAAAATACATGTGTTTGGAACATTGTGAATATACAACTGGATAACAAGTAATATGAGATTTTTTTATGTATGTTTTTAGAATTGTTTGTAAAAAAAATAACATGTTTGGTTGAAGTATTCCTTTAAGTTCAGAAACTGTTAACCAAAAATCAGACTAATGCTAACATTAAGCTATGTCAGCCTTAATCAGTTCTGGAAACTAATAACAGACTTATATATAAGCCCTTTTAACCCTCTTCAAAAAAAGGAAAAAAAGAAAAATAAATTGCTTCAGGCTCCCCTTTTTCTTTTAGATTTATTTCAATTCATAGTGGAATCCCCAGTCACCTACTTTTATACTAAATATTACCCACGACATCCCACATACAGGAATGACACCAATGTCATAGAAAAGTACGATGGGTGGTAAACGTGATGAAGTCATCAATGTGTGAAACAGGCTACCAAAATGTTAGCAAAAGAGATGAAGCAAATTACTAAAACAAATGGGGAAAAAACGGCAAATATACCTTGCAGCCCGTGACAGTAACCTCTCCTTCAATTCTACTAGCACACATTTTCTAATTGTAATAATGAATTGAACACTTAAACCTCTGTATAAACAGTAGGTTTCCCCTTTGATCCCCTTTAATGCCTTTACAGATTCTTACTGTTAATAATCATTCTTTTCTTGCATCCCTTTCCCTATTTAAATGTTTCACTCTAATTATAAGCGGAATACGTGCAGTGGTCACAGTATGTCTTCCTGTTCCATGACAATCAGCTTACTGTTTCTTCACTTCATTAGTTCAGAAAGTAAACAACTTTCATGAGTAATGGTAACACATTCATTTCTCTCATACCATAGGTAAATACAGTATATTGATGAACGTGTAAACACACAATTGTGAATAATCAGTTTCCTGAAAAATAGATTTTGCCCTATCCCTTTTCCAGATTACTGTATATTTAATTCTTTGGAGAGATTATTTATTAAACCTTGCTTAACATAACTATGCAGTAAAAAAATATAATAAATTGTATTTGCTTTGCTACAGGAGTGTTGCTGTGAATAAACCCAGGCTGAAAAGAATGGGTATTACACACATCCTCAACGCAGCTCATGGCACGGGCATTTACACAGGCCAGGACTTCTACACCGGCATGGAGATTCAATACCTTGGAATTGAGGTGGATGACTTCCCTGATGTGGACATTTCAAAACATTTTCGAACTGCAGCTGAATTCTTGGATGAAGCTCTTCTAACATACAGAGGTAATTTGCCACCATCACATAATTGCAGTTCTTTTGGTCCCCAGAAAGTCATTTTATTGTGCAAACAGATAGACCGATTTCAGTCACTGAGTGGCAGAGATTATGGGACTTTTCAGGACGATCGCGGCCAGGGTTGACAAAAATTAATAGGCTAATACATGAGATAATGCAAATGACAAAGTTGCTAAACAAAACCATAACTACAGTTCAGATAAAAATTGATTGTATAGAATTAAAGTCCATCCATCCATCCATTATCCAACCCGCTACATCCAAACTACACGGTCATGGGGGTCTGGCACAGGGCCCAAGGCAGAAAACAAACTCCGGGCAGGATGCTAGCCCACCGCAGAGAATTAAAGTCTATAAAGTTTTTTCCAGCAAGGTACAGATGCTACTTCAACCACATGGCTATCTTGTATAACATAGCTGCTGTGAGGTTACCGGTGATGTGACATGTGCATCACAGGCCTAGGAGCCATATAGCATCATAGCAGCCAGAAATGCAAACACAGGTCTGTAGAAAAGAGAAATTTTGGTGCTCAGACAATTAAAAATAGGGTGCTGATGATGACATCACCAAGGAGGGCAAAAAATAAATAAATGAATAAAGACAAACCTATTCATATATTCCTAACATGTTGTTTTTATAGTTTGTCAGAGATGCAGTTATTTTATTACATAGATTTTTTAACATAAGTGGCAAGCACATGTGCTAGAAGGTGGCCACAGAGGAGACTACTTTTATTGAGAGGTAACACCATTCATTTATGGGGGAATGTAAGACAAGATTTAGGTATTCTCACTCCCTCAATATTTCATCATCCATCCATTATCCAATCCACTATATCCTAACTACAGGGTCACGGGGGTCTGCTGGAGCCAATCCCAGCCAACACAAGGCGCAAGGCAGGAAATAAAGCCTGGGCAGGGCACCATCCCACCGCAGGACACACACAAACACATACCCAGCACACACTATGGACAATTTAGAATCGGCAATGTACCTAACCTGCATGTCTTTGGACTGTGAGAGGAAACCGGAGCACCCGGAGGAAACCCACGCAGACATGGGAAGAAAATGCAAACTCCACGGAGGGAGGACCTGGGAAGTGAACCCAGGTCTCCTAACTGCGAGGCAGTAGCACTACCCACTGTGCCACCATGCCACCCTATTTCATCATTCCACAAAAAAGTATATCTGAAACAATATCCCGATTTGGAAAAAGCATCCAGAAGTCAGTCTTCTGTACATTTATTTTTGGAAGTTTTTCTTTTGACTTACCACATAATTTCACAGAAGCATAAGAAGGATGTTTTTCATTTGATTTACTACCTTTTAATGCACTGGATCACACTGTTTCATTTTATTGGAAAACATACTTTTAAGCCATTATGAATAAACTGAAGGTAAAGATAAACAATTTTTAACGAATGTATCCCTTAGCCAGTGTTTACCTATTTGTAGTGTCCTTTTTCCCACATATCCATCGATTTCACATACAGTACTTCCATCCATTTTCTGTACCTGCTTTCCCCTGTCAATGGCTGTGGGCATTTAAAAACTTTCAGAATTCTGTTCAGGATCACAAAACCATTTCTTTTGAAACAATACAGAAGCCTTTCTCATGTGCAGTAAATAAAATGGAAATGGCATCTAATTGTAGGCTCTTTACACTCATTTATTTGGCATCAGTGAAACATGAGAAGTGTGTGCTCCAGTCAACACAAAGGAGACATGTTGAGTTTAAATGGGGCCCATTATAAGAAGTCAAACCTTGCTTTGAACGCCTTCTTCTTCTTAATGTGTATGAAGTTGGCAGTTGGGTTTCAGTCATTAGGTTCTTTTTTTCTTTTTTTATTGCCTTCTAAATTTCATTACATCATGAATATTATTATTTTAACTGTGGACGTTACCTCTCTGTACACATTCATTCCTCACAATGAAAGCCTCATCACCCTCAGATAGGCATTCAACAGACATCCAGTCCAGGATCCTCCCATGAACACCCTTACCAGACTGGCAGAACGGGCTCTTACCATCAATGCCTTCCCTTTTGATACCTTTATTTTTATTTCAGAATGGGACCTAGCTATGCCAACATCGTCATCAGCAAGGCCGAAAAGTGTTTCTTTTCTTCCTATGTAGGCTTTGTACCAGACCTGTACAAAATATATATTGATGATTGTGTTGGTGCCACCTCTTGCTCCAGAATCCAGCTACAGAATTCATTGTTTTACTAGTGTCCATCCTTATGTAAGGTTTGCAGTTGAGGTTTCTACCACAGGTTGACCATTTTTAGATTATTAGTATTTCTATCAGCTTTTTCAGGACTTAAAAGTCACACTCACACAGTTACCCTTTTTACAACTCCTTCCATGCCTGGTATACTAAAAACTCTCTAACTTTCACAATTCTCTAGACTTCATCGCCTCTACAGTGATGAGGCTGACTTCTGTAATGAAGCACTTAGAATGAGGACTTTCTTCGTCGATAAAGGATACTCTTCTCATATTGTGGACAGGGTCCAGCCAATCCAGGAGTAGACCTTGTAACATCCACTATAAGAGCAACCCCAGTAATGAAATCTGCATCCCACTGGTCCTCCTTGCACCCTAACACTCTCTGTTTCTCACAGTGTTATCACTAGGGGTCTCAAGACACTTAAATCCCAAAACATTGCAAAAGCACTTCTAATAATGGCCACTAGAGGGGGATAAACCGCCAAACCCCAGCCAGATAAACGAGTAAACAGAGACTTCATAAAAATAAAAAGGTTTGATTCTTCACAGAAATGCTCTGTGTGGAGACTGGCCTGGACACAGACAGACAGGCATCATTTGAATCACCACACACGTTTAATACAATAAAGTGAAGCACATACAACCCCAGTACTCCCCCAAAGTCCAGGCCTCTCAATGCCTTTCTTTATTCAGGCCGCCTCCACTCCTCCCGTCCTTAACTTCGTCCTCTGCACTCCCGACTCCGGCCATTAAATGGAGAGAGGCGGCCCCTTTTATATACACCCGGACGTGCTACAGGTGCCTCCTGATTAGCTGCTGCCAGCACTCCCAAGTGTGGCAGAAGTACCAGCTGCGCACCCGGAATGCTCCTCAGGCATTGGGTTGCCCCTTGGCGGTGACCACGGGCCCCTATAGAGTTGAGTTTCTAAGCTCTGTTCCTGTGGTCCCCAAAGCCACCAGGGTAACCCCCTCGTGGTCTGGAGAAGGTGTAAGCCACTCGCCACATCTGTCACACAGAGAGACTCTATAGAGCACAAAGGTAAAACAGAATTGCCTCAAACACAAGGCAATCCAAGCAAACAAAGTCTCAAATCACAATCCCAAATCCAAACATTTACAAATGGCACAAGCACAGAAAAAAACACTAGAATTCACCAAACTCCCAAAACGCATTCAAACTGAACGACCAGAAACTCAGTGACCCTCTGGATTTATAGGTGCAGGGCTGTTCTGGCTAGTGATTGGTTGATGGCCCCACCTCTGGGGGAACCAACCACAAAACACAGGGAACATAACCCAGCCAGTTTACATAAATAGACAAATCAAAATATTGCAAATACTCAACAAAAGTAGCATTAACGTCGATAAAAGAATAAAAAAAGAACAAAACAAATCTAAAACATGATTTTGAACCCCAGCCAGGGAGGGGAAATCTGGCTGTAGCACAACACACATGTCTTCAAAAAACAATTCCCAGTTTTGCAGACTGATCCTTCCACAGGAGCCTTTTTTCCCCAAACCCTTCCTTAATCTCCTTCTGTCAACCATCTAACCTTTTCAAAGTTTTTCTCTGCAACTCACTTCTCAGGGGAGAGCTGCATTCCCCACCAGACACTTTAAGCTGTAACAGGAGCCACTGTGTCACTTGCCAATATGTCACCCACAATACCCTTATATCTAGTCCCTCTGGTAAATTCAAAATGAAACAATGGGCCTCTTGCCAATCTAAAATTCTTATATACTTTTATATTCTTATATGCTTCTTGTAGGAAGTATACAGCCATCTACATAAATGAAACAGGAAGACGGCTAGCAGACCATTTTAGGAAACACGTTAAAATCATAAGACGTTACAAAGCCTGTTGTTGAACACGTCATATCCCTTGATCATAGCCACACTGAGCTTCATTTTTGTGTTTTTTCACAGGTCTTCAAAGACACTTATCAAAGAAAAACTAGGGAGGCTATGCTAATTCTCAGCCTGAGATCAAATATTTCTTCAAATCTTAATGACCAACTAGTTTTTTAATCTTCCTTTTCATCTTATCTAATGGCAACTTAACTCTCACCTTTTCACCTTTCATCTGCCCTGGCTTTGTTCTGTCCTTCCTCCTCTACAGTATATGTGTTATATTTTTTTTCCTTTTCAGTTGCACACCTGATGAAAGCTTTATAGCTGAAACATTGCTTTACTCTACTTTCTTTTTCAGAGCGGAAATAACCTTTAACCTTTCTTTTGCAATCATGAATAGTTACAATCATAAATCATAAAATTACACCAAACAGTTATTTTCAAACACTTCAAATGAAACAGAAATGGGAAATACTGAAATAATTAATAATTGATTAATCACATTAAGTACATTTATATGATGCTTTTCTATCCTATTTAAAGTACTTCACATAGTACACATAGTGGGGTGCCACTTCAACCAGCACCAAAGTATTGCATCTACCAATCTAATGCAACAGCAGCCTTTTTTGTGCCTGTAATCTCATCCCACATTAGCTTTTAGGTGGCGAAGGGGTGAAAGCGATAGTTAGCCTATTAGTGACAGGGGTTGAGTACAAGGCTAGAGTGACCAGGCTTTGGTAAGCAATTTAGCCCTTAACATCAGGAAACATCCTATTTTTTAAAAGATGACCACAGAGAGTCCGGACCTCAGTTTTACATCCCATCTTAAAGACAGGCAAAGAAGCCCACACACAGCCCATAGAGTATGCACTTGCTGATGGCCTCACAAACACATCTTCAAGCAGCAAGCCAAGAGTTTCCTAGATGGTCTCCCATCAAAGCACTGGCTGGGCCCAAACATGCTTAGCTCCAGTGGGTTTACCTGTTTCTAAAAAGTTATGAAATAGGCATAAGATCCACAATCATTCATTATGATCAGTTAGTTCAGGATAATCTTCATAAGGACCTGCTATACAAAGGACAGTCAAAAAATTTCCACACTATTTTTAACACTTTTTATTAAGAATTTCAAAAAGAAAATAACATCACTTTTCTGCATAGTCACCTTCCTTTGCGATACAATTTTCCCAGAAATTCTTCTGTTTCGTTCGTTCTTCATTCCTTGTGGTGTGCATCCATCACACTAGTATGGCCGTTTTCGAACATTTCAATCCATTCATAGTCGACTCTACGAGAGAGAACTTGTAGTGAGCACACATGTAGAGATGAATTTGTGCTCCCGGCACACCTTCTGCCCACAAAATGTGTATGACAGAACGTTGTTTCTTTTTGGTGCAATTTATAAGTTTCACAGGCATCTTCAGTTCTCCTTTGCTGCTGACAGTTAGTGGTACTTGGTGTACACAGTAGAACAGACAGATGGTGAATGCTAAGGCATTTTCTTTACAGAGTTGGCAAGTGCTAACACATACACTCCTTTATAATTCTTTCCATAATTTCAAAAACATGTTAGCTGGCTGGCATATTTTTTCAATTAACATAAACATGACCAGAAAAACAGTAAATATTAACCTGTACTTAACAGATCATTGCCATCATTAATCCACCAAATTTATGGATCTCCTGCAATAAGAAGATTCTGCAAACACACAGAGTATTTTGTTAAAGGGTGTGTTTTAGGACATAAAGAGCTCCTTTTACATGTCTAATAAGGACTGGATCCGTAATCTTGGACTATGCAGCTTGGAGTTATAAGGTATAGAATCGGTGTTGTGGCTCATCTTATCTTCTCAGAGTAAAGCCCCAAGCTACAGTGCACTGCATCCTGACGTCTCAACCACAAAATGTTGATGTTTACAAAATGGTGAAATATTTTTGTAATTATTTTTTTACATTGTTTAAGGAGAATATGTCTACCAACTAACACCATGTTAAATATATATGAACTCTTCAGTTGACTGTTCTCCTCTCATTCAGCAACAAATACATTTAAAAAGAGAACAGTTCCTTCATTTTCAAGACATGGTTACTATATACTAGAAAAATTGTGATGGATGTTCAGGCCTCTGAAACTACTGACATGCCGAGAGCTACTTGCACATAACAGAAAAAAAAGAAGTATAAAGGGACAACGGACCTAGAATATTGTTTTTCAGTTTTATATTCTTTGGGTGTAACCGAAATCTCTTCTTACAGATTCTTTGACAGTGCTTTATGTCAGAAGATTAAACTTCATGCATTTTTTCATTTATTATAAGCACCAAATTAGATCTCTCAATTGAGTAACCAAAGTCACTGTTGTGAGACTGCTTCCTTCAGGTATTATTTTTGAATATGTAATTTATATTAAAGGAAAAAAGTAGTAACATTAAAGTATGCCAACATATCTTTAACATTAAGGACCCTCGGAAAATGCTTCACAGTACTGCATGTTGGAGGAACCATACTATACACTCAAAAGACTGTAGCAGGCCAATAGATTTTTCTCTCTGCGTTTCCTCAAAAATCCTGAAGACATACAGGTATAACTGACATTATCATAATAATAACAGGCCAGTAGCATCACATTAAGAGAGGCTGATTAAGAAGACGGGCTTAGTTATAAGGTGCACTCTGGACCCCCTAGAAGTCATAGCGAAGGGGAGAATTAAAACAAAAATTGAGTGCCAATATGGACAATGCTGCACATCCTCTCTCTGACACACTGACACTGAACACGTTCAGCCAAAAGTATTATTTAGTAGGAGTGTGTCAAGAAATGCTGTTTGGGCTCCATTATACCAAGAAGCTTCCTGCCCACATTATAGGTCATGGTGAAGCCCAGGATGAGCCAACTGTGGCACTGACTAATGGAACTATTGCATAAATGAGATATGCAAGATGGGATATAAAACATCCCCTTACTATCATTGGTGGCAGAACTGGCACTTCAGCCACCATAAAAAACCTCACACGGTTTCATTCCATTGCATAGCTGCACTTGGGTCCAAATCTGGGATCTTGACGTTATTCGTCATGTGGTGGTAGCCAATGCTCCTAACCTCTCTCTCTCTCAGTCTATCTATAATGTATACTGTATATATAGATTTGTATATAATAATCTATAATGTATTGTAAGAGAAGGATATGGCAACGATAAAGAGCTGGGGTACCAGCCTGGTGACCCTGTATGATTGAAGGTTCTTCAAAAACAAAAACGCACACAATAAGTTTGCAGATGTGTCTTTTCAGATGCAAGTTAAAATTGAACTAACAAAGATGGTGAAGCTTCCTGTTTTCAGACCTTCCAGCAGGAAGGGACAGGTCCAGGTAGACAAACATAGAAAGTCATGTCAGAGGTGTTATAGGCATCAATCATTCAGTCTACAGAGGAAGGAAGAGAAAAGGCTTTAGGATAAAGTGCCAACCCCTGCAGCGGCAGTAAAATTTAAGTCACCAGAGCTCTTCAGCTGTCTCCCATCCACACGTGCAGGACTATATATATATATATACATATATATATATATATATATATATATATATATATATATATATATATATATATATATATATACAGTAAAGTGGTGTACTTATCTCCTGAATTTGATGCCACTTCTCAGGATCGCCTCACTTTTATAGTTCTCTGACTTGAAGTGGAGTGGCTAATTGCATCTTCTTGGAGGTGTAGGTAATAAGAGAAACACAATAGTTAGCGATCACACGCCCCTGGTGTCCCGGAATGGTAGCACTTACCTCAGACGAGCCTGGAAGGTGACCCTCCAATGCACATGCGTGACACTGTTCACCTTTTAATAATTGGTACTGGATGCAATACAGTATTAATCCACTCATCCATTATTAAACTCTCTCAGCGCATAGGTTTGGGGGTGCTAAAAACCAACTCTGAGAAATGCATCAGTCCATCACTGGGCAAATTGAGAGTCACCATTTAATAAAATAACTAATTATCATCAATTAAGGATTCATGTAGCTATTATTCAGTCTCATTTATTAAATACCAGCAGGAGCACCCAGCATTCCCTACGATGGGGGTACCAACTAAATTTCAGAAGGAAACATAGGTTACAGTGTTTCATACTAGTGGGTAGTCTGCGCAAAAGTTGGTATTTTCTATACCAGAAAAACAGACATTGACCTTTATATATTAGATTTGTCGAATGTTTGATTAAATAGTTATACATTATCAAAACATTTAAATAATTTGTATTATTATTATTATTATATTACTGTATTATATTGCACACTCCCATACTACCATATTCATATCAGTACAATTTACATTAATAGAGTAAGAAAGTCAAGGATTACTTCAGGTGAGCAGTGCTAAAGTTGTGTCTATTAATTACTAAATTATGGGATGTACATACTTTTCCCCACATGGCATTTTCTCCTTCTTCTTTCGACTGCTCTCGTTAAAGGTTGCCACAGCAGATCTTCTTGTTCCATATCTTCTTGTCCTCTACTATCTTATTCTGTTACACCCATCACCTCCTCTCTCACCACATCCATAAAACTTCTCTTAGGCCTTCCTCTTTTTCTCTTGTCTGGCAGCTCTATCTTTAGCATCCTTCTCCCAATATACTCAGCATCTCTCCTCTGCACATGTCCAAACCAATGCAATCTCGCCTCTCTGACTTTGTCTCCCAAACGTCCAACTTGAGCTGACCCTCTAATGTGCTCATTTCTTATCCTATCCATCCTTGTCACACCCAATGGAAATCTTAGCATATTTAACTCTGCCACCTCCAGCTCTGTCTCCTGCTTTCTGGTCAGTACCACCTCCTTCAACCCATACAACATAGCTGGTCTCACTACCGTCCTGTAGACCTTCCCTTTCACTCTTGCTGATATCCATCTGTCACAAATCACTCCTGACACTCTTCTCCACCCACCTGCCTGCACTCTCTTCTTCACCTCTCTTCCACAACCCCCATTACTCTGTACTGTTGATCCCAAGTATTTAAACTCATCCACCTTCGCCAACTCTACTCCTTGCATCCTCACCATTGTACTGACCTCCCTCTCATTTACACACATGTATTCTGTTTTGTTCCTACTGACCTTCATTTCTCTCCACTCTAGAGCATATCTCCATCTCTCCAGGGTCTCCTCAACCTGCTCCCTACTATCGCTACAGATCACAATGTCATCAGCAAACATCATAGTCCACAGGGACTCCTGTCTAATCTCGTCTGTCAACCTGTCCATCACCATTGCAAATAAGAAAGGGCTCAGAGCCGATTCCTGATGTAATCCCACCACCACCTTGAATGCATCCGTCACCACTGTCACACTTCCCTCGTACTTATCCTATACAACTCTTACATACTTTTCTGCCACTCCAGACTGCCTCATACAATACCACAACTCCTCTTGAGGCACCCTGTCAAATGGTTTCTCCCAGTCCATAAAGACGCAACGTAACTCTTTCTGGCCTTCTCTATGCTTTACCATCAACATCCTCCCCCACTTGGTTTCTACATGTATTTATTTAATAAATAGTGACAAGTTAAATTCTGTTACAGTATCTGTCATTTGTCACCCAACACTGGTGTTCACTGGTTAACGTTACATGATTGTTAGTGATGCCCTGATAAGTAGAACCACTGAACTGTAGTTTTTTTTTTTTTTAATAAGTAAAGGATGAAAAATGTCCGAGTGCTACCTTCAAACTGGTACAGTAGGTATTTCAAACAGCTCATATGAATGCTTCCTTATGGCATGGCTTAGGCTCCCAGTTCAGTTTGGTTCTGTAAGCTTTCTTTGTGAAGTTGACATATTCTCCTGTTACTCACCTGGGTTTCCTCAGAAGATTCCTTTCTGTGGTTGTCCGAAAGCATGCTGTTAAGAATTGAAAACTTACATCGGTAAACTGCCCTGTTAAAGCTGTGCTTCGTTGATTTAAAAGGTAGTGGAAAAATGGATTAAAAATAGGAAAACACTGTAGATCACAAGAAGAAATAAAATCTATCTATGATCAAGTATATGTTACTGCAGTTACTGCCAAATTCCCAATCTTGGACTTGTTCTCTTTAGGCTGCATGTTTAATATTGCCAGATATCTCCAAACACTCTGACAATAAACCTGAAAGGCAGCTTTCTTCTCAGTAGGTATAAAAATCAGCTACCAAAAACATTCAATGGCAATGAAGATTATTATCCACTTTTGCTGAAAATGTGCTCATTAATTTATGCTTTTATATTCTGCGTGTTGGAATGATGAATTGTAACTTTGATGTATTTTGCCCCAGGACCATTCCACATGTAAGAATGTAGCCTGAGCAGGAATGCGTCTCGGTTAATAAATAAATCAATACAAGGAGACTCTCCAAAACTAGATACAGTAAGCGTACTTCATTTTACAAATGCACACACATAAATATTTTATGCACACATAGACATTACACAGTTCAGGAGCCTTTTTTTTTTATCCTGAAGTAGAATGAAAATGAACTAAATTTATCAAAAAGAAAAACATCTGTAAGCAAAGTCCATTTGTAGAATTTTATTTGTGGTTGACTTCAGGGAGAAACAAGAAAATATTGATTCCCTTTTTTCATATTTGATAAGTGCATTAATTCAAAACTAAGTAGGGAATTCTTACTATTTAAATGAGATGAATGATTGAGTAGGCAGACTTTTTTTTTTTTATCTCGAGCAAGCCAAGGGTTACAGCAAGGAACCAAGTAAGACGACAAAGAACAACAATAAAAAAAGAATTATCTGATAAATTCAGTCTTGGTCCCGAAGCAATCGGATATTTTATTTATTCAGCATCTTTGTACTAGAAGAAACTCAAGCAGAGAGGAAATGAATATTAATAGAGAGTCAGGGACTGAATAATTAAATATATGCCAGCTAAGATAATTACCAGTGAAGAAAATGGCAGGGAGGAAAGAAACAGTACAATCTAAGTACAAGAAAATGTCAGGTATACCAGATTCAGTTGCAAAAAGGATGCACCTAGAAACCTTCTTCATCCTAATTAATGAGATCCAAAAATCCACAGAGGTCAGTTTTCTACAGACACACATAGCCATCTCAAAGGAGTTTAAGTGCTTGGGTTTGCTTTCCCTTGTCGACTAAAGACACGAATTATGCTCCCGCAATAGTCAGAACTGACATAGTGTAAATAGCGTCATTATTTTGGCTGAACTCCCAAGATCAAGTAACACTTTGGGTCCGTCTCTAAGGCATGAGTGAGCCTTTAGCACTTTGAAAACACTTTCCTTAGATGCAAGTCTACGAGAACTTGAACAGTACATTATCTTTAGCATGTATTTTTATAAAAGTTTCCTTTTTATACAGAAGGACCACCAAACAGCAGTCTGTCAAAGCAGACTTGGCCCAATGTTGTTGAAACCAAAGACTTTGATTGTGACCTAAATTACAGCAATTCATTGGTGCTGCAATACCAGAGCAAAAAGGGCACCGTGGAGATATTCTGGAGGCAGAATTCTCCATGACAGGTTTTATTGCACTTCTCATAGTCAATGACTGATGGGTATCTGTAAAAAATGTTCATAATTATACTTCTTGTTTATCTTATCTTACATTGACAAGGACTGGCATTGCTTACAACTCAGAAATATTACTGTAAATTGGTGTTTCCTTTACAAGACAATATTTAAGCTCTTTTTAGATCATGATTTGACCTCTTACCAATCTCTTATTACAATGTCCTTAAGGCCAAGAAATGTTTCCTGTATCCAGCCTTTCCAAAATCTGCCTTATGCACATCATTGTGGAGTTGGACAGACGAATGTCCAACCAGAGGTTTGAGGCATAGACCAAAGTGTAAGTGCAATTGAATATTCCTGGCATTTATAAAGTGCTGATTAATATCAATTGAAATACTGGATGGATAACAAGAAAATGGCAGAAACAAAAAGCAGCCACATGCTTTCACAAAAAACAATACTGAAAGAAGGAAAATGTATGATGAGCATTGACTCAATCTCTATATCATTTAATTCTTTATCATCCATATCAGATTTCACTCATTTTGAATTTTATCCATTTCAGAAAAGTTTTTTTAAAGGTCTGTAAGATGTCAAATTAATAAAGAAAGCATTTGATAAAGCTCCAGTTGAGGGGTTGGGCATCAGACTAACAGAAGTGGGAGTTCAGGTTGATGTTTTTAGATGGGTGCAGAATTGGCTCAGACACAGGAAGCAGAGGGTGATGGTGTGAGGAACCTCATCAGAACTGGCCGATGTTATGAGTGGTGTTCCACAGGGGTCAGTGCTAGGGCCGCTGCTAGTTTTTATATACTGTATGTATATATAATTTGGATAAGAATATAAGTAGCATGGCAACACGGTAGCGCAGTGGGTACTGCTGCTGCTGGGTTTGCATCCCAGGTCCTCCATGTGTGGAGTTTGCATGTTCTCTCCGTGTCTGCATGGGTTTCCTCCGGGTTTGCAAAGTCCAAAGACATACAGGTTAGGTGCATTGGCAATTCTAAATTGTGCTTGGTGTATGTGTGTGTATGTGTGTGTGTGTGCGCGCGCCCTGCGGTTGGCTTGGATGGACCAAAACATAATGTCCCAGAGGTGTTCTATTGGATTTAGGTCAGGAAAGTGTGGTGGCCAGTCAATGGTATCAATTCATTCATCCTCCAGGAACTGCCTGCATACTTTCACCACATGAGGCCAGGAATTGTCGTGCACCAGGAGCCACTGTACCAGCATAGGGTCTGACAATGGGTCCAAGGATTTCATCCTGATACCTAATGGCAGCCAAGGTGCCTTTGTCAAGCCTGTAGCGGTCTGTGTGACCCTCCATGGATATGCCTCCCCAGACAATCATTAACCCACCACCAAACTGCTCATGCTGAATGATGTTACAGGCAGCATAATGTTCTCCATGGCTTCTCCAGACCCTTTCACTTCTGTCACGTGCTCAGGGTGAACCTGCTCTCATCTGTAAAAAGCACAGGGCACCAGTGGTGCATCTGCCAATTCTGGTATTCTATGGCGAATGCCAATCGAGCTGCATGCTGCTGGGCAGTGAGCTCAGGGCCCATTAGAGGACATGGAGCCCTTGGGTCACCCTCATGAAGTCTTTCTGGTTGTTTGGTCAGAGACATTCACACCAGTGGCCTGCTGGAGGTAATTTTGTAGGGCTCTGGCAGTGCTCATCCTGTTCCTCCTTGCCCAAAGGAGCAGATACTGGTCCTGCTGATGGGTTATGGACCTTCTATGGCCCTCTCCAGCTCTCCTAGAGTAACTGCTTGTCTCCTAGAATCTCCTCCATGCTCTTGAGACTGTGCAGGGAGACAGAGCAAACCTTCTGGCAATGACACGTATTGATGTGCCATCCTGGAGAAGTTGGACTACCTGTGCAACCTCTGTAGGGTCCAGGTATCGCCTCATGCTACCAGTAGTGACACTGACTGTAGCCAAATGCAAAACTAGTGAAGAAACAGTCAGAAAAGATGAGGAGGGAAAAATGTCAGTGGCCTCCACCTGTTAAACCATTCCTGTTTTGGGGGTCATCTCATTGTTGCCCCTCTAGTGCATCTGTTGTTAATTTCATTAACACCACAGCAGCTGAAACTGATTAACAACCCCCTCTGCTACTTAACTGACCAGATTAATATCCCATAAGTTTCATTGACTTTATGCTATACTCTGATTAAAAAGTGTCCCTTTAATTCTTTTGAGCAGTATATAAAATATAACATTATTATATCTGATTCATTTACAGTAACTGTAAAATCTAGACTTCAAATAAAATTACAGGACTTTATGTGAAATGGCAGCTGTAGCTGTATTTCTTTGATGTTTTCCAAATGATTCAGCTACTGAGATGGTAAACGTTCAGGTATTGACTATGACCCATAACACTGTTATGAGCTTGGAAACTCAAAAACAAGTAAGGCACCAACAGTTCATAAATGGCCACTAGACGGGGAAATCTTCTCAAAAACCCTGGGTAGATGCAAAAAGGGCTATGCAGAATCATTGCAAAATAAGAGATATTTTCAAATTCCCTGTTAGGCAGTGAAGCTCCATAGAGCACAAAAAGACAAAAAAAGAGTTACCAGTAAGACAATTCAAGGTGAACACAAGTCCCAATACAAAACTCCAAGAATTGTCAAAATACAGAGCTAAATGTCAAAGAATGCAGTAAATCACTAAGTGATCAAAAATTGCACAAAGCAAAAGAACTCAGCATTCTTCAATGCATTTGAAATCACCACCAGGAATTGTGGGAGATGCTCCTGTTTTATAGGATGGATTGTAGTTCTTGGCGTGATTAGCAGGTGACCCTGCCTCATCGGGGATCTGCCCATAAAACACATGGAATATAACACAGGCTAAGAAAACACAGAAGGTGGTTCTGTGGCAACTAGGCGACAGTCAACTCGGTGAAAAGACAACTCAGCGAAAAAAAACTCGGGGAAAAGACAACTCGGCGAAAGACAGCCCAGCGAAAAGACAACTCAGCAAAGAAACAACTTGGCAAAACACAACTCGACGACATGCTTTACCAGTTAGGTAATAGTTAGGTTCAAAGAGTTTTTTAAATTATATTTAAATGACGTGATTTAAAATGTTGAAAATAAATGTATATAATTGAAGAACAAACTTTATTCTGCAGATGGAACAAACTCTATCTTACATTATCTTCTGCAACCAAAATTGCTAATCCTTTATATAAATTGTATTGATTTTAATCGTATGATAACGTTATTTAGAATACAAAAGGTGACCTGCGAGTACGGCTTAAGGAATATCTTTACTCTCAACGTATTGGGACTCTCATAAAGCAGGTGATTCTGTGGATTTTCCGGCACCCTATGCTATCATTTAAAAATCAATAAAAAATCTCTTTGAACCTAAATATTACCTAACTGGTAAATGATGTCTTTGAGTTGTCTTTTTGCTGAGTTGTCTTTTTACCAAATTGCCTTTCGCCAAGTTGTCTGTTGCCCAGTTGTCTTTTCGCCAAGTTGTCTGTCGCCCAGTTGTCTTTTTGCCAAGTTGTCTGTCGCCCAGTTGCCCCTGAACGGTGTGGAACAGGACCCGGACACAGACAGGCGGACATCATTTGTTCACCCAGCACACACGTTTATTTACACCACACTATATACAATATTTACAGTTTTTTGTGCACGTCCCAGTGCCTCCAGCACCGATCGCCCTAAAGTCAGGGCCTTTCACAATCTTTTTCGCCTTTCTTCAGACCGCCTCCAGTCCTCTCTCCAGCTCCGTCCTCTTCCACCCGACTTCCGTCCCAAATGAAGGGAGGTGGCCCCTTTTATTATCACCCGGATGTGCTCCAGGTGGGTTCTGGCAATCACCCGCCGACACGCCCCTGTTGCATCCCCGGAAGCACTCCAGGTGTCCCTGCTCTTCTTCCCCCCAGCACTTCCTGGTGTGGCGGAAGTGCTGTGGTCCAGGGCTCCAAAGGCATGGGGGTGCCCCCTGGTGGTGACCATGGGCCCCTACAGGGTGGAGCTTCAAAGCTCTGTACCCATGGCCCCCAAAGGAACCAGGGCAGTCGCCCCCAGATGGTCTGGGGAAGGCGCAAGCCCTCCTCCGGTCCTCCTGGGCGTCCCGGCCGGGTCACCACCCCAGCCACCTCTGACAATGGTTTGGGTTGCTGTTGTTCTTCTATGCAGAGGCTCTAGGCGCCAATAACTTAGCGATACCAAAAAGTCAGGGCACTCAATGCAGAGGTTCATTTTATTTTTATTTTTTGTTCTGACAAACGGTAAATTTAGAGCACATGGAGGATGCTGAGCAAATGCTTTCTCTCTGTTCTCTCTCAACACTATAAATGTAACATTCTTTCTTAGTCAAATATGCACCTTACCTATCTGTGTGTAAAGAATGCTGATGAGATATTAAACATAACCAGTAGTCAATGTGCATGCTGCCAAATGAATAGTGAATAAGCGACTCTTTGGATTCATATATTTATAAATCTGACTCTGAGTGAGTCAGTGCCTCACCAGCCATGAACCTCACTGCATGTCACTGTCAAAGGTACAAGGACGCCAGAGATAACTATATGAATAACTAGCCTGTTGTTCTTGATACAAAAGTAAGGGTGCCCCTAACCTGTGATATGACTTAACATTAGGATTTAAAGCCATGTCATAGATCCAAAGCTATGAGGTGAGTTGGGGCAAGGGCTCAACTAGCACCATTTAAAGTAAAAAAAAAGCTAGTGAGAAAGAGAGAGAGAGAAAGTGAAAGATTGAAGGTAAATGTGAGCGTGTGTTGTGTTTCAAGCCTAACAACTGCAAAAAAATTGGAATACTGTATTTCAAAAAAAAAAAAGCCCCAGGACCTACACACTCAAAAAAGGCCAGGGAGTGGGAAACTGCCAAAACACTTAGACCAAATAAACATAAGCCTAATATTTAATTTATTAAATTAAAGAAAGAAAAATATAACAATGCAACAAATTCAAAAACATGAAATTCCAAAATAAATCAAATGCAAAAAAAATTAAATACTTAAAGAACGGAATTGGGAATTTTACTTTTACAAGTAACTTAGTTACATTATTTATTACAAAAAAGGAGCTAAATATGCTATGTAATTACTTATTATAAAATGTAATGCATTATAAACAGTACATTCTTTTTCTTCTTTTTTATGTACAGTAAACTGTACATTGCACTGGATAGCATTTATTATTAAATCTTAAGCCTATATATGAACCTCAGGGGCACAACCAAATATGTCAATTTTTTGTGTTTAATAAATATGTTTAGTCCTTCTTGAGCAGTGAAGTAAATAATATCCATCCATTTCTTCCATCCTAAAAAGAGAGCCCCTGAAGATTCACGGTATGGACACAGACTGCTGTGCCACCAGATCACACTGTCTCAGCATTTCTGCAGCAAATAACTGGATTTAAACAAACAGAGACTTTCTTTATAAGCTTCTGTTACTGGCATGCAAACAACTCACAATTTTCTACTTGGGTGTGCAATTGAGCTCTGCAAAGGAACCGCATATTGTCCACCACGTTTGTTTCTTGCCTTATACCCAGTGGTACAGAGATAATCACTGCCTCTCTGTGGCTCTAAATTGGGCTGATTAAGTTTAAACCTTAGGAAATACAGGATTAAATGTATACCTAGAACATCTGTTTGATTCTTTTCACATGAATACATGCTATGGATGTGCTTAACTTCTCCCTTGCTAGCTATTACCCCATTGTCAGAGCAAATGCATGCCCTATGTTACACCGACAGCAGCAGGAAATGTCTTTGCAAAAAAAGTCAATATTAATAATGCAGTACTTTTTTTGGAGTATTATCTGTAGTAACAAAGGTATGTTTACTTCAATAAAATAAGAATTGCGTTAGGTTACTCGTTACTTTAAAAAGTAACCTGACTATGTAACATTCATTACTTTTAAAATGTTACCCCCAACTCTGTTAAAGAATGAAAAATAACATAGTAAATACTCAATACAAAATTTTTTAAAACAAAGTAACCCATGCCAAGTCTACAAAACTAAAAGAAAGAAAAATAATAATAAAAATGCAGACAAGCGCTAAAAAAATTTACAAAACATACAAAGCAAGCAGGAAAAGGAAGTAAGTGTTATGATACTGGGAGTTCTACAGCACCTAAGTCCCAACAATTCCAAAAGCTCTTCCAATGATGCCTACTGGGCGGGATAAGCCTGCCAAATCATGACTAGATATACAGGGCTATGTAGAATCCTTATAAAATAAAAGGTTTATTCTTGACAAAATTGTTCTGTGAACAATAGTGAGCTCCACAGAGCACAAAGCCAAAATCAGCTGCCTCAAAAGCCAAGTTAATCCAAAGCAAACAAGTCCCAATAAAGTATCCTACACAAAGTCAAAAAAACAGAACAAAGGGTTAAAAAAATATCAGAAATCCACAAAGGGAACAGCGAAATACAATCAACTCATCAATCCCAGAGCACATTTAAAATGAACCAATAAAGAACTAGGGAAGGCCCTCCAGGTTATAGGGTGCAGGGCAGTTCCTGGCAGTGATTGGTGGGTGGCCCTGCCTCTTGAGGAACAACCCCTAAAACACATGGTACATAACACAGGTTACATGTAAAAAAACACGCAAAATAAAAAAAAAAAATGGACATTATAATATATGAATTAAAGAATCAAAAATGAACAAAACAGACATTAAACAAGAACTTGAATCCAAGCCCTGGCTGAGATATAACAGTAAGCACAAGAAGGGAGCCAAACAACAAAAGCAATGGTTAGCTTATGCCTTGACAAAAAACTGAGGCAATCAAGTGAAATACAACATATAGAGTTCTTCAAATAACAACAGTAGTCCCTATTTGCAAACTAGTAAGAAAAAGATTGGGAGAAAATGAAAAACATTATGATGTGAATGTAACAAATGCATTATGGCTGGCAGATAAAGAATTAAAGAATTTTAATTAAAAGAAGAGTAATAAAATAATTAACTGGAAACTGGCCAAACATCAAAACCGAGAGAAAATGAAATCAAGATCCATCCATTATCCAACCCGCTATATCCTAACTACAGGGTCATGGGGGTCTGCTGGAGCCAATCCCAGCCAACACAGGGTGCAAGGCAGGAAACAAACCGTGGACAGGGCGTACACACACCCACACTAGGGACAATTTAGGATTGCCAATGCACCTAACCTGCATGTCTTTGGACTGTAGGAGGAAACCCACACAGACACAGGGAGAACATACAAACTCCACGCAGGGAGGACCCGGGAAGCAAACCCAGGTATCCTTACTGCGAGGCAGCAGCGCTACCACTGAGCCACCGTTGGAATCAAGATGTCTGATCTATGTAATTGCTATACCAGAATCGTAGTCAAGAAATAACAAGTAATAAATATGAGAATCAGCTGAAACTATTCTTTTGAACAAGAGAGATTTGGTCTTTTTATCTGCTAACTTGGATGAATCGACTACTGAGTGTGTGTAATATCACAGTTCGCGACCTCTGGAAACACATCCTCAATAACCGACCAATGCGTCCCTGACAATGGAACCACAAAATGGTTACCACCCAAAAAACAAAATGGTGCCATGATATAAACATATAACAATGCTAACAAAAATTAACATAGATAAAAATTAGTAAGGAGTACAAAATAATAATATATTCAGACTCCACAGGATTCATAACTCATAAAGAGTACCACAGAGCATGGATAAAAAAAATGTAGCTCGAACACAGAAAATTTTCAAAATCTGCCGTGCTGTAACAAAATCGAACAGGATAAAAAATAATGAAGTAGGGAAAAGTTATATTATTTACAAAAAATAAAAAATAAAGAATCCTGACAGCTAGCTTGATGACTAGCTTGTGGCATTCTCAGGGAGGCAAGTGAGGCAACCCACCTTATCTGGTAGATGTGGATGGAGATCTGTGCAGCTGAGCCCTGAGAAGCTGCATGTTATGTTTCTTTTACTGTTTATTTTATACTTTGTGTTCTGCCTTTTATTCACTCCTTCCTTGTATTATTAATGTATATGGTGCCTAGCAGGTTCATAATATAGAAAATACATCACATATTGTTGAACTAGCCTTTTTGTATTTTGAGGTGTTTAGCTTATCAATTCAACCTATCAATTGCTCTTTTAAAGAATCTTAAACTACATGAAGAGTCTCCCTAAATTACAGTACAAGTGAACAGTTTGGAGGTGCTTTGCGGTGGTATATCTTGGGAGCAGGTGGACAGCTTACATTAAGACACACTGCATTTTTGTTTTGTTTAAGTATTGCACAATTTACATAAAACTGCACTTAAGCATTCTCAAAATATGCTGCAGTCTATGTGCGGCTAAAGCACAGGCTACTTCTAGTTCTTATTAAAAGAACAAACAAAAAACTTTTAGGCATCCCTGAGAAGGAAAGGGTGCTATACAGATGCAAATTGCGTTCTTTCACTCTGAAATTGAATAGGACAAACAAACTAATCAGGATTTTTCAAAGGGAAACAGACCTGCTCTTTTTCCATCTTACCAGAAAATGAATTTATGAGCAGGAAATAAGCTTAATTTAAATACTTTTGAACCCCTTTCAATAGAATTGCTCTATGAAGTCCGGCTGTCATGAAACATTGCATTTTGCTTTGAAGGCAATTACTTGTTAACGAAAATATATAACCCACAAGCAAGTCAAACTAAAAAGACCAAATAATGTAAACCTGGGTAAGCAGCACTTAGTGAATAAGACCCTTAGGATTTAATCAGACTGTAGCTGGTGACATTAGAATTTTGGCTGGTCAAGCCGTTTGACGTGTGCTTCTGTTGCCATTCTTCACTAATCTGAAGGTCAACATAAAATATGTTTCGATCCTGTGGAAAAGAACGTTTTAATCTTATGCTATGAATATTTTGTTTTAGAGCAACTGAATAGCTATCCTCTAGGATGAACAATTTTTTGCTTTTCTGAGGAAAAATAAGACAATACCTTTAGCTCTGAAGACTTTCAATTTTGGAATGACCTACGTGACGTGTCATCATAAAAGATGTTGATTGGAATCCGCACTTGATAATTCTGCTAGTACAATGATTTGTACTTTTAAAATTTTAATTCCCCCTCAGGGACAAATAAAGTATAATCTAATCTAATCTAATCTAATCTACTGTTACTTGTGGTAGTTGTTATAACTGGTGATTACTTTTTTGATGTTTGTTTTATCTTGGGATTGTCAGGGTCTACGAAGCTTAAAACTCAGGCTATATCTCGGTCATTTCTTACAAATGTGCCTTCAATATTTTGTACATTTGTTCTTATTTTGCTTTTTGGCTGATCATGAACCTAAGATGCCATAGTTGGAACACAGCTTTATACGATGAACTGGTCTATATTTTGATACAGCAATCTTCCCATCTATCTCTATGTGAGCAGCAGATTGTGACATTAAAAACATACAGATTAATAGGAGACAAAAAGATTTAATGTGTAACAAAAAAAATAAAAAGATCAACAGTCAAACTCAAAACGTAAATCTAAATTATTGTTAAGAAATCAAAAGCAGAAAGATTGATAGCCAAAAAACTAATCACTAAAGCATATGAAAAATTTATTGAATGTCTCCACAATTTTTGGACAACTCTGAAGTGCTGAAAGCTGATCTATACAGGTATATTATCACATTGATGGTGTCACGTCCTGGCTGTCCTGGCACAGCAATGCAGCAGCAACCACAAACAGAACACAGAATGTTGTCACAGGACAATAAAATCAAGATGTGATAACAATTCAACCAGTTCAGAACTGAATTCTGCATCAAACAAAACTCCAGAGACCAAACACATAAAGAAATGCAGCAAGGGACATAAGAAAAAAATTAAATGAAGCTCAATCATAACAATATTGTATTTAAGAATGCAGGTTATTTCACTTCCTTTTTAATATAACAATGATAACTGTTCAGAGAAAGGGAAATCTGGAAAGAAAATTTAATCAGTCTTAGTATTTCGTTTAGTGGTGTCAAACCGATATCCTGTAGCGCCACAAAGGCTACAGGGCTTTATTCAACCCACTTTGTGAACTAATAACTTTTCTGCCACTAAGGAAACAGCAGAGAGGAAAAAAGAACAGGGACAAGAGGATGAAAACAAACAATTTAAATGAAACAATAAGTGAAAGCTTAGCATGCAAAAAGTACCTGCATTAAATTTGTAATTGCTACTCCAAAAATCAAGCTATACCCTAATAATTATTTTAATATACAGTAATCCCTCGCTATATTGCGCTTCGACTTTCGCGGCTTCACTCTATCGCGGATTTTAAATGTAAGCACATCTAAATATATATCACGGATTTTTCGCTGGTTCGCAGAGTTCTGCGGACAATGGGTCTTTTAATTTATGCTACACGCTTCCTCAGTTTGTTTGCCCTGTTGATTTCATACAAGGGACGCTATTGGCGGATGGCTTAGAAGCTACCCAATCAGAGCATGTATTACATATTAACTAAAACTCTTCAATGCTATAAGATATGCTTCTTGCGCGGTGCTTGATTGTTTGCTTGTCTCTGCCTCTCTCTCACCCTCTCTGACATTCTCTGCGCCTGACGGAGGGGCTGTGAGCAGAGCTGCTGTTTACACAGAAGCTGTTTGCCTAGTGGATACGGACGCACCTCTAAGAAATGCCGCTTTATCAGGGTGCTTACAAAAGCACACTTATTGATTTTTTGATGGTTTGCTTTAATCTCGCTCTCTCTCTCTCTCTCTCTCTCTCTCTGACGTTCTCTGCGCCTGACGGAGGAGATGTGAGCAGAGGGGCTGTTTGCACAGAGGCTGTTTGCTTAGAAGATACTGATGCTCCTCTAAAAAATGCCGCGGCAAACTTAAAAGCACACGTATTGATTTTTTAATTTTTTGCTTCTCTTTGCGAGCGATCTCTCTCTCTCTCTGAAATTCTCTGCTCCTGAAGAGAAGAAGATCTATTTGCATTCTTTTAATTGTGAGAAAGAACTGTCATCTCTGTCTTGTCATGGAGCACAGTTTAAACGTTTGACTAAAGGGTGTTATTTCATGTCTAGAGGGCTCTAATAATGTTAACAGTGTGGGAGAGTTTATAAGGGCTTAAAATATATAAAAATAACTACACAAACATATGGTTTCTACTTCGCGGATTTTCATCTATCGCGGGGGGTTCTGGAACGCAACCCGCGATCGAGGAGGGATTACTGTACTCCTTCGAAATATTTGGTAGAATCCATAAACTTGGACAACCTGGAAGTCAAGAATGTTGGCTTTTATACTAGTACTCTGGTGGTATCATGCATTGTGACTTCCAGTTGCCATGTGTCAGTTAGCCTGTTATTATCAATTCTTTGAATCCTAAAATGGCAGCACCCATGAAAAACAAACAAAAAAAAAACTGTGACGCGGGAATAACAGAAATATAACAACAAAAAATTAAGCTGAAAGTAAAAAAGAAGTACAAATTAAAATTTAAGTGCATTCCCAAAACACCAATTGCTGAGAAAAGATTGGATAAGTGCAAAATTTAATTCAAAATAAAATAAAATGCATAAAAATCATAACAGTAACCAATTATGGCTGCTTGTGGAACATACTTAATTTAAATGACTTGCTTTTTAGCATCCAGAACAATTAATTGTTTCTTTTTTTAACCAGATGCTAAATGATAATAAAATAAAAAATGACCCAAATGACGACCATCTGACTTTTATTTCCATGTTTAGGTCCATCATACAATATTTCTTTCAATAAAATAGTTGAAAAGAAAAGACCTGAAAAAATCTGATTTGCTCCGCTCCAGAAAACATGGTCACAGAAAAACAGTTTCAAAAGTGTTTGATGAGTGCAATAAGAAGCTTCTAATTAAGAAATTGGTGGAAATTGTAGCCCTCCAAAAACTGAATATGAGACCCCTGGTTTAGATAATGGCTTATGAGTTGTCTGCTCCTTTGCCTTTGACACAAGCAAACTCTTTGATCGTGACCCAGTAATCCCTGCATCCTATTACGATTATGGTTATGCCTAGTGATCTGAAAATACCTTCTTTGCCACACAAAGTATCAAAACCAGGGTCTATATAGAGGGTTCCAAAAATGATTTCTTAGATCATGAAGTGTATCTTGCTGTGGTGCCACTTTAACCAAGATACTCCTTTTGGCCTATTAAATGGTGCATCAAAATTGAGGAAAGCCAATGACAATCAGAGGTGACAGCCCCACTATATGTTTCACCTACCAACATATGCACCAGTATCTATCATAAAAATTAATAAATGTATTAGATAGTGGCAAGTTGGTTTATGCCTGGTAAATCAGAGAAGGACCGTGGATGAGTTTTAGTTTCTTCAAGAGTGTTGGCAAAGTGGAGTTTTTATTTTTCTTTCCACTGCCGCTTATGTGATGTTAGCCTATATGTCTTTCAGAAGTAAAATAAAAGCACAATGACTTACAGAATTAAAAAATTCTAGTGCTTTGATTGTGTATGTATATGCATGCATAGGTTGTATAACATCATTTAGGCGCAAGAGTATTGAATTGGTGTTTTGTGACGAATGTAAACCATATTTAAATGAATTTGAACTCTTCACCCTTTTGCTGTAAATTCTAAACTTGATGTCTGAAATTCTCTCTTACAAGCAACTGACAGAGATGCCAAGTGCAATTTGCCAATTTTATGATGTCTCTGATTTCACTGTTTACTACTAGTTCTTACATGCAGATGGCAAGTTTGAATATTCTTTCTAATCCTATGCAAACTACATTACCTCTAAGGGCTTGAAAATTCCAGCTTTGATAACCATAAACATGAATCATCAGCTTGAGATATGTAAAATGCAAATGAAGGACAAAAATATTGTATATAATGAAACATGTCAATTTTCTTTACATAATGAGGACTTCTAGCATTATGAGTTTTCTCATAAGGATAATAAATTTGTTGTTATAACAGTGCATATCTAATCCATCTTCACTCTTAAACATAAATCACCTTCTTCATAAATACAGAAACCAAATTTAATTTACATTTTCAGATAAAGAACAAAAGTAAACAATCAATCAATACTCACAAGAATTTTCACAAAAGAGAGAAGACTCTTCATTCTATTAACCTTGTTTGGTTAGCTCATATTTATGTTGTCCCTACATCTCATTAAGACTTTTTCTTTTTAAATCCATCAGGGTTGTATAGCATCTTGGTTTTGGTCTTTTGCTTTCTTTGTGTTTTTCTGATAACAAACTAATCACATTACTATGTCTATGCTCTTGGCTGCTCCAGCTAGTAAATATTTTCTTGAAATATTTATTCCAAGAACAACTGTGGCATTTTATAACATGTTATGTGATAAGTATTAATTTGCATTTCCATGTTATTTCAGACAGAAACTGTCAAAACTGATTTTTTTACCTGAAGCTAAAAAACAACAACACATAACCTACACATAAGATTATTTTACAAATGAGAGGAAAGCCTTTGGTCCATTGTTTGGTTAGTGTGGAAGAATTAAATTGTAAATATATTAAAGAAAGAAAATTTTGTCCTCAACAGGGACATCTTTGAATATAAAATAAAATCAATCACGTCAAAGAACCAGGCAGGAGGAAGCTTGTTTATGTGTCTTTAATTTCTCTTCATGAAGAGGGAGCACCCATTCACAGCTGGGGCTCTGAGCAGAGGCTGACACAGAATGGTCACAGAACAGACACAGGGTGTCATTCTTTTAGATAACTGAATTTGCATATCAGAGGTGACCTACTGCTTACTCTGATTGGTTCACTAACTTGCATTCACTCTGATTGGTTCATCGGCTTACATCATCTGAATATTTCCTGAAAGAACATGACACTAACCAGTTTCTTGAACCATCTCCTGGAACATTCCGTTTGTTTACTTGACCATTGCAGCAATTATTTCATGCGATTTCTTAAGACAAATGTTATATACTGTATTTATTTTTAATATTTACTGCATTCTAAACACTTCATTAACAAGAAGCTACTAACCCTTGATGCTTCCCTTTATTATTTCACATTAGATGATAGCTAAGTTGTCCCAATATCTGATCCAGATATTTTTTTCTTTTTATGTCTGTTTCTGATTTAATAACACGGTCTGTTTGAGAAGAACTGCAATTTGGCTTCAACCTCCTGACTTAAATACACATCCCCTTAATGTCCTTGAGAGTCTGATTTGCTATTTAATTGTAACAATTCTGCTCCATCAATGTTATCAATGCCTTAAGATTTTTGAGCACCTGGAGTAGGTTGACACAAAATCTGTAGAAACAAAAATATGTGATGACTTATAATAAATTCAGTTACAGTGAAATCAAAGCTAACAGTGGCACTTATGTTTCAATTAGACCTGACGTTTTAGTTTAAGAAAGGTTAAATACACTTATTAATGGTCAAACTGCATAATTTGTGTAAAAATAAATAAACAAATAAGCATTAAGAACAAATGGGTTGGACAGGAGTTTCATGGCAATTATTATAATAAAACTAGACTAATAGGATTTGGATTTGGCTTTGAGGTAATTTCAGACTCAGAAGGATGTTGTATTATAATAGTGAGAAGAACAAATGAAACTTCTAACTAACATATATACACCCAACTGGGAATACGTTATATAGAATGTATATCTAATGTTCCCAATGTGTGTACTAAACTTAAGATCAGATTCAGTAATTCACAGGTGGGAACCGAACCCACACCCTTGGGGTTTTAATTTTAAAGTCTTAGCTAATACTGCCTGTCAAGAACTCTTATTCTTAATTCCAACAACATTAGCTAAAACTGTCCTAACAATTCTGCATTCTTAAAAAAAATGTCAGACCCATGTAGGTTTTTCCACTCATATTCAGACATTATTCTCTTCAGTGAATCACAAATTTATTGTTTCTTAATTGACAATAATTTTCTACCCTCTGCCAAAATCTTGCACCTATGACCCAATAATTATTTTGGAACATGTTCCGCTATACCCAAGACATAGACTATCATGCAAGTGTTAGCTTGTAGTTAGATACTTAATCCATTTTTGTTAGCAGGAAGAAAGGAAGGAAGAAATTCAGGAAGCTACTACAGACATCATGTTATGAAAATGATACTGTAACAACAGATTTTTTTAATAGAACTTGACTAGTTTTCCTTAACTGTCCTACAGCAGTTCACATACCTAGGAATCATAATTACACCAGAGTTTAAAGACCTATTCAAGTTCAACTGCAGCAACTTGATACAAAGTGTTACAAGAGACATTATCAATTGGTCACGTCTTTATCTCACATTACCTAGGAGAATTAAAGTCTTTAAAAGGAGTATTCTCACAAAATGTTCACATTATTTTTTGCGCCTTATTTTGTTTGTACTATAAATTAGAAAACATTTTTTATATTGATACAGACACAAAACCCAGATCTAAAAGACAAATAATTTCTACAGAAATGCAAAATAAAAGGGGGCATTTTCTAGAGCTGGGTGTGGGGGACTCAGGCCTTCTGTCTCTCTTCCTCAATCTAAGGAGAGATCAGAAGGCAGTGGTGATCTAAGAGTCCCTAAGTTCATCCTACATTTCCAGACCTCTGGATGTAGCACTTGATGATGGGACTTTAACAGGTTTGGTTTACCTGCTATAGGCCTTAAGCCCTTGTTGGGCCATATTTACAGTAATGGCCTCAACCCTGTTTATCCCTTTAAACTTAACCCAGAGACATAAAAGTAAAAATGTCTAATTTAATAATAAAAGATTTTATCTTGTTTATTAGGGCACAAAATAAAATACCTTAATAAAAGGTTAAATGGAGATAATTCCTAATATAATACTTTAGCTTGTTGCCTGCTTTAACTATTATCTCCTATGAAGCAGTTAAAACATAATAAAGAAAATATTATTCTTACAATAATTTAGTATCAATGACACAGATTCTGACCTTCCTTTCTGTCTTTAAGATATCTAATATCAACTCTTAACCAGGTTATGGTCTCACATGTCAGTTTTGATGTCATGATAGTCAGTTCATTTCTTACCCGAATTGGTTCTTAAGTTGAGCATTTGAGTAGGTTAGGGTGGTCTGGATTTTTCACACTGCCTTTCCTTTAGTTTTATTAGTGGGCTGCAAATGTATGTGACAATGGAAAGAATCAGGAAAATGGTGCCATTTTTAAAGGAATTGCTTTTCGTCTCACTATTTGTCTCTGGCCATGGCAAACTTTCACGCTGAGGTGCAGTCTCTTAGCTCTTTGGGTAAGATTTTCCTCATGGGTTAACCAAATAAGCTGTCATTTTATGCCAGCAATATGTCTGTGTATGAAAATGTAAAAAAGGCAATGTCTCTCTAAAGAGTTTCATACATGTGCGTGTATAAATGCAATTTATTTTCCTTATTTCCATAAAAACTTCCCTCAAGGCAGTCACTGTTAACATTCCAGTGAACATGAATACAGCCTAACCTCAGGTAAAACAATTCCAAGAAGTTGTAATAAAATGTATTACTTTTAATGTATTTTGTTGGCATAAACATATATTAGAAACACGGAAGGAATGCTTTCTAAAATCAAAAAATTTGCCTTTTCAAAGTTCACAACGTTTGTTTACTTGTTTAGACCAGTACTTTACAGACCTCATTATAAACCAGAAGAACAGGCGCAACATTTTCCAAAATATATAAGAAAATTCATCACCTAAGAACACAATTTCCCAAGGCAAATTAATGTATACCATGCATGTGAAAACATAATTTTGACTTGAAAAGTATAGACCTCATCCTTAAACATATGGAATATTCTCATTATTGTGACTTTTAGAAATTTATATATATAGAGAAAAGATTTGTATCCTTCTACCTGAAATGTAACTATTCTTCCCAATTTTTCCTTTACTACTTGCAAGTTATAGGGTTTTTTAAGTACAAGTCTAACTTTCCTAATCTATTTTTACTATCCACTGAAGAAACTATCAGTTTTATCTTGCAAGAAAAGATACTATAAATTTCTCCACACGATGTCAGTGCTTTGAAAAAAGTGCATCTCTAGATAATCAGAGATAGCGTAGAGAATAAAATCTTTCAATTAGATTTTCATGAATGAAAGGCAACCCTTGATAAAATACATTCCTTCTTAATTTGATAAAAACATGACAAACTCAACTCCAAATTGTATTTTGCATACATATCTGTAAACTCTAACTATACAAAGTGTATCTGGTTCAAGATTCTGTAACTGCAAAAGAGGCTATCAGGAAATGGTTCCTATGGGAATGTTTTGGCAATGTCTTCTAATCAGACCTAGAATGGACAATAATTTCTAACTCTATGTTTGGGGAAACACCCAAAGGAACCTTAAAGCTTAGACAAAATACTGTGATATAATATTTACTACACTGCTAGCACACCACACTGTCTTGCTCGTCTGTAGGAATCTCAAGCCACCGAGCATAACACAATGGGAAAAGGATGTTCTTCTTAAAATGTAAAAAACTATCTATTTTCAAGGAACACTTTCCAGTTTGTAACTTATTCCTTGTAATTCAATGCCTAAAATGAATAAAAAATAATAGTGATGAGTGAAACAAGGATGTTTACATCCGTACCATGTTTTGTGAAAGTTCTTATCATTTTGTTGGTGATTTTACAATTGTGTAATACAAAACTCACTAAAAAGTGACCTTTGAAACTTTTTTACCTAAAAAATCTCAGAGCATTTGGTCTGTCATAGCGTAAAAGCAACAAATTATATACCAATGCAGTCATCTAGTGTAAGAAATGTATACAGTGTCACTGGCACAAATTTCGCTGGAGGGGAAACACCGTTTGTTTCGCAAATTGTTTTTGTGAAATGGAATACTGGGTTTCACTGTAAATTTAATTTCACACAAATTCTTTCACTCATCACCAGTAATAATTAAATGCATAAAAGAAGAAACGCAATGTCTTGACAGAAGTCTTGTTTCAGCTCAATTATTTATACAAGTGAACAGAAATTTTAGAAATTAGGTCTATGGGGTATACATGAATCATAGTGTAATTAACACAAAGAGGAGCACTTTTCAAACATTGACTTGGCTCTAACATTAACTTTATTATTTTAATTAATAGCAGAATTTAATGCAACTCCATTCTAACTCTGAGCCACTCCTTCTCAATTAAAGGCCAAAATTACTTTTCAAAAACCTGACTGAGATGTACCTGTGCACAAAATTTGAAATCTGTGGCTTGAGAAATACAGCTGTGCATAAAGAATAAATAAACTAACTGAAATTGATGCATTGCATATAACATTATTTATTTATTTTCAGGAAAAATCCTTGTGTCTTCTGTGATGGGAGTGAGCAGGTCAGCTGTATTTGTTGCTGCATACTTGATGATTTTTCACCACATGACCATCATGGATTCTCTATTAAAACTTAGAAAAAAGCGGCCCATAAACCCAAATGAAGGGTTTCTCAGACAACTCAGGGATTTAAATGAGCAACTTTTAGAAGAACGGAGTACATTAGACGATGATGAACATGATACCCTTAGCCAGAGTTCAGTCATTGAGGCTAAAACACATTCCGTCATGGCAGAGGAGGAGGACTTAGGAAGTGTGATAGGTGCTAAAGTTCATTCAATTGTTGTTGAGGAAGAAGATAATATGAGCACCATGAGCAGTGTAATGAGAGGAAGCATATCTTCTAAGAAGCCCACTCTTATAGATGAAGATGAGGAAGAGAAATTGTATGAAGAGTGGAGGAAAAAGCAAGGCCTAACTCCTAGTCAGGAAAAGATGGTCAAAAATGAAAGCAAAAACCAGAAACTTCCTGAAAAGGACAATGAGGAGGATGTAGATCATATAATACAGGAATGGCAAAGGAGAAATGAAAAATACCAGAGTGAAGACTGGTGGAAATCAAATCCCTTGAACGATGATGAACTGTCACTTTTGGAAGGAAGTTCATTTGATCCATGCGATAGGGAAGATTTAGAAAGTGTTAACAGTAGTGACATCCGTGAACTGAAGGAATATTTAGTAGCAAGGGGTGTAGGTAGAGTTAGGAATGATTCTGTCTCGACAGAAACCAGCGCGTCAGACATATGGACTCAGAGATTGAGGGAAATTGAAAATCAAGCAGCTGAAAGGTATGGAAGAGGCAGAGCAAATAAGTATTCCACTGAGAAAGAAGAAAAAGATATTGATGAGGAAAGCTTATTCTCTGACACTAGTTCATTATATAATTTCTGCAAAAAGAACAAAGATAAACTTACCCCATTAGAAAGGTGGAAGATTAAAAGAATTCAATTTGGCTGGAATAAACGAGATGCAGAGTCTGCTGATGGTAAGAAAGCAGAAAATGGAGAAGAACAAACTGAAAGTGAATCAACGTCTCAACTTGGAGAAGTTAACTTAACCGCATATCAGGCTTGGAAGCTTAAACATCAAAAGAAATTGGGAAATGTAAACAAAGACGAGATTGTGGAGCTAACCAAAGGTGAAGACACGGCATCCGTCAAAAGGAAACAAAGGAGAACGGAGATCTTAGAACGTTCCAGGCAGAATCTGGAAGAAAGTCAGTCCATGTGTGGGTGGGAGACAGAGAGTTCCATGAGCGGTAGCATCCCCTTTTCTGCATTTTGGCCAAATATGTCTTTAAAAAGTGCACAGGATGATACAGCTTCAATGCTAAGTATGCAAAGCAACAGGACCTCTGTTTCACAAGCGAGGAGCATTCAAAATGTGCCTCAAACCCCTTTGATTCCAATTCCAAATCTCCAGGCTGGTAACAATGAAGCAATTTCCTTAGCTAGCATTCAGAATTGGATTGCTAATGTAGTTACAGAAACTATAGTCCAGAAGCAGAATGAGTTGCTAATGCAGGGTAGCTTGCCTTCGTCCCGTGCATCCTCTGTTTTTGGAATGAACACAAAATCTGCTGTTGCTTCTAGAAACATGGATGATGACAAAGTATCACTTTTGAGCATGCAAAGTGGGGCGTCTTGTGGGAGCTCTCTACATCAAAAAGAAACAAGAACTTATGATAACCAATCTCTTGTTTCCTTTGATGGCATATCTGGTCTTGGCTTTAAAGAGAAGATCACACAGACCAGCAAACCGCTGTACAGTTTGTTTGGAGATGATATTGACCTCAAGAAACTGGACACAAGGAATAAAGAAATGCAGTCTGAGATAAGAGGTAAAGCATCAGAATATCAGAAAGAAAAACTTGTAGCATGCAACAAGCGTAGTACATTGTTCAAGAAAAAAAAGGCAAAAGATGACAGTGATGAAGATGAGGATGTTGGAAGTGTAATATCTGGCCGATGTTCTTTTACAAAGACTGATGCCTCCTCAAATAAGCGAGGCCATTTTTCCAGCTTAGACACAGAAATCACAGACCGAATAAGCAGTGTAGATAAATGGCTCAGTGATGTCAAAGAAAGTTCCACATCTTTCAAGCCTGAACGGAAATCCACAGCATCATCATACCTATCAAGAAATGGGGAAGAACAATTGGACTTTACAATATCTAAGAGGAAGGCAGACTCTTTTAAAAGTTCATACAGTTCTATTGATGAAAGTAATAAAAGCACATCAAAAATTTCAAGTAAAGCCTATCTGTCAGAGTCAAAGTTATATCCCTCCCAACAAGTCAAGAGTGATGAACTTAACCATCACATTGGGGAATCTTACCTTGACAGCAGCTCCTCACAAGAGGACAGCGTAACTGCTAATGGAATGTCTGAGCTTGGGAGCAACCGAACAAAGTCAAGGCATGTACATAAGGGAGCAGAAATTCATGATCAAGATTCAAATGAATATGGAGCCAGAGGAAGCTTTAATCACCATCTGTCAAATGTGGATAATAAACAGGAAGATAATAATAGCGATGAAGATATAATAGAAACCATACGAGCTCGAGTGAGATCAATGACCAAACAAGAGGAGGATTTGGATGATGATTCTGTCATTAATTCTTGGAGAAGTCACCAAGGAAAGCATCGAAGAAGACAAGAGTAGCACGCTTGGTTTTATCAAGTCTGAATTATCACTTCCTTAATATCACATAGCTTCGGAAGTTATAAAATCATGGCAAAATCTGCATTTACCCTTGAGTTATAATTTATAGTATTTTCTGTTTTTATTCATGCATCACTAATTTGGTAACATAACTGTTTGGAACAGAATCTAAAAAAATGTACCCAAAAAAACAATGTTTTTAATTAAAAATGTCAATATTTTCTACTTGTTGTTTTATTTGTTTGTTTTCAGAAATATTAAAGGCCAAGTTATTTAACATCTTTTTATGTTAGTATGTTAGAGATTTTTTTAGAGATAGCCGAATAAGATTTTTCTTAGAGAAAGTGAGCTCTTCTCTTCCTGACACTGATTGCACATTGAATCTAAAACATAGCTATTTGAAATAACTAATTGCAGTTTTTTATTCTTATTTAACATGCAAGTTAGCATTCAGAGTGAAACAACTCATAAAATGCACTCAGTCTCGCTCTTCTCAGAACAGGATGTTTCTCTGTTCAAGACAACAGTTGGTTCGCTTGCCCTTCAAATTCCTAGCCTCACTAACTTCTAAAGTGTCCTGTTCTCCTGCCCACCTATAATATCAGACTGTCATTGCTAGAGAGAAATTTTAGATTGGAACAGAATGAACCAGGCACTGTACCAGAAAAATAAAAATAAAAAATAAATATGTGCTGATACAGTTTAGAATCATTAAGACAGGAAGAGGTCCACACTTCCACACTTGCCAGGTGAATCATTATACAACCTAATGGCTAAGGGTTGTCACAAAAAACAGACATAAGAGTCATAAAAAGGTTTGGGGCGGCCACTCTTATAATTGATTTCCTGGTTGCAAAGTCGATCAAATGAATACAAGACTGATGTGCACAAAACCGAGTCCAAAATAGAACTAAAGGTGTAGGGAAAAGGTGGAGGCTTTTAAAGGGGAAGACAGGAAGTGAAGTCAAAGGGGTCGGGCTCATGAAGGTCTTTTGCCATTGGTGCGAGCCCGGACGTGACATCACAGGGGCCAGAGCCAGCAAGGTCTCCTTCCATTGGCATCAGTCCCGGAAGTGACGTCAAGAGAACCAGGTGGAATCTTCAATGAATGGTCTGCAGGCAAGGGAGAAAAAGAGTCAGTGCACTCTGCCACATCCCGATATGTCTCAGAAATGCCCTTACTCAAGCCCTTTAGCTTCCTCCCATGTGCACGTGTGTGACAAGGTACAAATGGTCTCATTTAGCACTCTTTGGAACAGTGCAGTTGTCTTAGTTTATCACTGACAAAGCTCCTTTGTAAAGCCAAGATGTCATGCAGATGATAAGAATCATTATTCAATATCGCTTGAGGTTTCTTCAGTATCTACCAGTACCTCAGTCTCCAAGGATTGGGCTGGCCTTCCTGATCAATTTATTGAGTCCATTGGTATTGCCTGTACTAATTGCACATCCCCAACATAGCACTGCTTAGAACAGACTTGGGCATTGTATGGCCTGCAGTTCATATGCGGCCTGTGGTCTGGTTCTGTTTGGCCCGTGGAAGGCAGACAGCAAGTACTTGCTGGGTGTGTCAGCTTGAATCACAGCTAGATGTGACCGTGCAGACGCAGATCAAAACTTATATGTATGGGAAATTGTGGGAGACTACATCAGAAAGGATGGGATATGAAAGAGAGAAACTGATGGAAATTGATCGTAGAAAGGGGTGATACAGAAATTGTTCATGTTATATTGAATTAAGGAAGACAACACCGGTTGTTAATCTGTGTCCCATCTGGATTTTGTGCAAAGACACAACAAAAATGAGTGGTAAAAAATGAAAAGTTGATGCAGAAAACAGATCGTTCAACAGTTCCTGAGAAGAAGGATGCATTTGAATATTTGACCCTTTCATGGCAAAGAGTTACAAGACAGATTAAAGAAATTACAGAGAATCTGGATACAGCTGAAACGCACAGTGGAAAATGTTAAGTCCTTCTCCTTGGCCTTGGAGAAGAGCTGTGATGTTCACGACTGATATTTGTGAGAAGAATAACAAAAGAGTTTGAAATGACAGAGGAACTGCAGGCTTCTATTTTTTCTCCAGCCGTCTGGAGTTTTTTTGTTTTTTCTGTCCCCCCTGGCCATTGAACCTTACTCCCATTCGATGTTAATTAATGTTGATTTATTTTGTTTTATAATTGTGTCTTTCATTTTTCTATTCTTTAATATGTAAAGCACTTTGAGCTACTGTTTGTATGAAAATGTGCTATATAAATAAATGTTGTTGTTGTTGTTGTTCTATGCAGTCAGTAAAAGGGACAACAACCGGTAAGGATTTATTTAATGCAAAAGCTATGACTGCAGTGGGAAAACTGGTATGACAACTGATATTTCTCCTAATTTGACAGGTAAAAATGTTGGAACATTTAAAAAGGAGGCAGGAAAATGTGACTGAGTTTAACTCAATCCAAAATCTCATATTTTTATATTTTATTATTCACTATGAAGTGCTATGTAAATCAGTGCTGAAAATTAATTATGAAGTTGATACTGTAATAAATACTGTAAATTTCATCAGGGCTAGGACATTAAATCATTTGTTTCATGTATACACTCTATTAGAACACTCTAGACGAGAACAGGCCATTCAGCCCAATAAATCTTGCCAGTCCTATCCATTTATTTCTTCCAAAAAAACAAGTCGAGTTTTGAAAGTCCCTAAGGTATTGCAGTCATACTACATACTACTGTTTGTAACAAAGTTGGACTTATCACACTGATCTGGGCTAGCATACAGATGGCAGGTGGCTAAGCCTTGGCAAAGTACAGGTCTGTGATCTGATACTGGAGATTCAGGAGTTTTGCCAAATGAAAGGAAAACCCATCCTTGAACTAAGCAGCACAGAGTGGCTATCAGATTTAGCATTTGCTGTTGATGTGACTGCACATATGAATTAACTTATTACAAAATTGCATGGCAAAGCTTTTTTTGCACATGATATGCACATTCTGGTCAAGGTTGTCATGAAGAAGCTGCTGCTGCTCTCTCAGCAAGAGGAGAGGAACACATTTACACACCTTCCCACACTGAGAGAGGGAGGAATCTATCTGCTGATCAGCTTAACAGATGTGCAGCCATGTTCTGGACACTGCATGGTGAGTTTTCCAGGCGATATGAAGACTTCAAAGCAGTGGAAAGTGAAATGTTCACCGTCTCCTCTTCTTTTAATCTGTGATGTGGATAATGCCACCAGTGAGGTACAACTTGAACATATAGGCTGCAGACTGATGCATTGCTGGCAGAACACTTCAAGTCAATGTCATTACCGACATTCTACAATTATCTCAAGAAGGAGAATTTCCCACACTTGAAAAGACTAGCTCAAAGAATGCTTGTCCTCTTTGGATCAACATACATATGTGAACAGACATTTTCAGTAACGATGTTCAACAAAACAGATCTTCTCTCAGTGATGACCATCTGTCTGCTGTACTGAGAATAGCAACATCAGAAATTATACCTGACATCAGTGCAGTAGTTGAAGCTCAAAGACTTAATTCTTCCAACTAACTTGTCAAAGGTACAGAGAGATTATTACAGTAAAATGTATTTCTTATTTTGGTTTTTGTTTTACATAATCAGCAATTGTAGATTGTCTTAGAAAGCATGCTATAGTGTGCGTATGTTCCATGGTTCAATAAATCAAAAATTCTGTGACTATGTGGCCTACTGTATATTAATTTTATCATGGTGAAAAAAAGAAATATAAGAGGTTTACTGTAACAGTTGACAGAATGTGTTCATCCCTTCTCAGCAAGCTAGTTTTCTCATGCGGCCTCCTATAAATAATAGTTGCCCACCCCTGGCTTAGAAGAATGTGCTGGCAACAATAGACTGATAGAAAGCATGTAGGAGTGGTCTGCATACACTGAAGGACCTTAGTCGGCTCATTAAATGGAGAAAACCTTTCCCTTAAACCTGTTTCCTAAATATACGCCAAAGTACTTACAGGCCCTTAAGTGACTTTATTGTCATACCATCCATACACCATACTGTATTACAACACACAGTGGCATGAAATAGTGTTCACTAGAACCTTGGTGCAACATCCATCCATCCATCCATTTTCTAACCCGCTGAATCCGAATACAGGGTCACGGGGGTCTGCTGGAGCCAATCCCAGCCAACACAGGGCACAAGGCAGGAACCAATCCAGGGCAGGGTGCCAACCCACCGCAGGACACACACACAAACACACCCACACACCAAGCACACACTAGGGCCAATTCAGAATCGCCAATCCACCTAACCTGCATGTCTTTGGATTGTGGGAGGAAACCGGAGCGCCCGGAGGAAACCCACACAGACACGGGGAGAACATGCAAACTCCACGCAGGGAGGACCCAGGAAGCGAACCTGGGTCTCCTAACTGCGAGGCAGCATATACTGTCATAAATACGAGTCCAAGACATTATAAAGGTTTGGGGCAGCCACCCGTATATTGTTTTTCCCAGCTGCAAAAGGGTTTTATGAATCAAAAACACTATGTGCATTTCACAGAGTCCAAAACAGAACTGGCTATAGTAGCCCAAGATGGAGGCTTTAAAGGTCTGGAGAGGAACTGATGTCATCAAAGAGGCCGGAACCAGAAGTGACGTCAAAGGGGCCGGCTTCGGAAGTGACGTCATCAAAGGGGCCGGCTTCGGAAGTGATGTCTTCTGAGGTGCCGGAACCTTGCAGGATTTCCCGGGAAAGGTCTGTAGGGAACTGAGAAAGACAGTCAGCGCACTCCGCCACCCCCGGTCGGATGTTTTATTACAATTACTCAGGCCCTTTAGCTACCTCCTACTCGCACGTGTGTGAAAATACATAAACACAGAACAGTTGAAAGACAGGTAAAGAACTACACTATACTATAAATAAACAGATAAATAAATAAATATAATGTCATCAAATAGATAAGAATAGCTTGAAATAGTAATAAATAAATTATAACAACAATTAGTAATAAAAGCCAGTAGTAGTAATTAAGTGTAAGAAACATATTGCATATAAATAAGCTACTAGAAGCAGATCTGAAGGCAGGGTCTCAGCACAGAGTTCACAATCCAGACTGTCAAGGTGCAAAGCAGAACTGATTCTGACTCCATAGTTCCTTCTGCCAGATGTAAGTGTGAGAAAGACACCATGGGAAAGCTGGGAATGGTCTTTCACAATGCTATAGGCTTTGTGGATGCAAAGCTTTATAAAGATGTCTTTAATTGAGGGCAGAGGAGTCCCAATGTGCTATTCTGCTGTAGAAATGAGACACAGCAATTCCCAAACCAAACGGTGACACAGCTAGTTCCAACACTCATGATGGTGTCCTTGTAGAATGCAATGAGAATGGGGGCCAGCTTTCTTTAGCTGCCAAATGAAGTTGAGATGCTACTGTGCCTTCTTGGCTATGGAGGTGTAGTCAATTGACCAAGTAAGGTCACCTTCAAGATGCTCATCAAGATAATTGGTGCTCTTGACCAATTCCACGGCAGAGCCCTCAATGTACAGTTGGGTGTGGACAGCATAGGCCACCCTGAAGTCAACAGTCATCTCCTTTGTGTTGTCCACATTAAGAGACAGATTGACGCACTTGAACTTTTCTTCTAAAAGTTGTCTGCCATCTCCATTCTGTAAGCTAACTTATCCCCATTGCCAATGAGACCCACTACTATGGCATAAAACGCAAACTTAATGAATGTGTTAGAACTGTACACAGCTGTACAATTGTGAAACAGCAGAGTGAACAGAGATTTTCTGAGTAAAAAGCCATGGGGTACCAGTGCTTAGTGTGATTACACTAGAGATGGTGTTTCTGGTGTGAACTGTCTGGGGTCTCTCTTTTGGGAAGTCCAGGATTCAGTTGCATAGGGAAGTGTCGTAGCCTGGCAGACCAAATTTCCCCTATACGCTTCTGAGGGATGACAGTGTTGAAAGCTGAACTAAAGTCAGTGAAAAGCATTTCAGCATAAGTGTCTCTTTTGCCCAGATGGGCAAGAGAGTAGATGAGATGGCATCTTTAATGGAATGGTTCAGAAGCTAGGCAAACTGGAGTCCTGCGATGTGGGAAGTCCAGCTTTCAAGTAGCCCACAACTAGCCTCTCGAAGCATTAAACGATGATTGTTGTGAGTGCTATGGGGCAGTAGTCTCTGAGGCAAGAGACAGAGGACCTCTTCGGAATAGGAATGATGGTGCTGGTTTTGAAGCACTTGGGGACAACAGCCTACCTTGAGGAAAATGTTAAAGATGTCTGTAACGATATCTGTCAGCTGGTTGGCACATTCCCTGAGTAATCGGCTAGGTATGTTGTCTGGTCCAGCAGTGTTCTGTGGGTTTAATAATTCAACAAAGATCCTCTCATGTCAGCAGTGGACAAGCATAGTACCTGTTCTTCTTGAGGAGGAATACATCCTCACAGGTAAGTTGTTCAGAGCATCAAACCACATGTAAGAGTTATTCAGAACATCTGGAAGGGAGACATCACCTCTGTTGGCAGGTAGTGTGGTCTTATTATCTGTGATGGCTCAAATTCCCTGCTACATGCACCATGTGCCTTGAGTGTGGCTGTGAATTTTCTTACCACGCTCTCGCTTAGCTGCTTTGATATGCCAAGATAGATTTTCCATTAGGGCTACTTTGTCAAGAGGTCTGAAGGCAACATTATGGGCTTTTAAAAGTGTAAGTACTATCAAAGTCCTTCTGATTTTGCACATGTTCTCATGGTCATTGAGACATTCACAGCATCTAGGCACTTGTTAATGAGCCAGTGACTGATGATGCATACTCCTCTAGGTTGATCTGATGACCATAGATGCTTTAAACATGGCCCAATCAGCGTGATCAAAACAGTCCTGCAGGGCTGAAATATCTCCCTCTGGCCACAGCCTTTGTTTTGAGAAGTGGTTTGGACCATTTAAGCAGAGAGAAATGAGAAAAAAATCAGTTTGGAGTATAATTATTACCCCCACCATTAGACTTATCAATAACCTGTAACATTAAGACTGATAAATAATGAAGAAGACATGCATTAATACAAGACAAAGCACAAAATGACAACAATCACATAAACCATGCATAAAACCAAATATATGGAGTGATTCAAATCTGTATAGGCATCTCTCCTGGCTCTTATATAAAACACTTAAAAATATTATACAGTATATAAGAAAAGGTGTCTCAACTATAATATAAGCTCTACTTAGCTGTATACTTTGACCTGTCAATGGCGCAATGTCAACACAGAGTTAATACATCATATAACAATAATATCTAGAGTAGCAATAAATAATATCGACCTGACTTTATTTAATATTAATACAGTGCTAGCTAAAACAGTGTTACGTTCCACAAATATTTTCTTTTCCCTTTCTATTGCGAAAAGAAAGTCAGATTATTTCTATAGCAGCTTTTACCTGTCTAAGATGGGTTGAAGTCTAAGTAACCAACACAGACCTCAGAGTTAATGCAGTGCACCTTCTATCGAAATGTATTTTGTAATGCATGTAGTAATAAAATGCATTGCATTGTTCATTTCAACAGATGGCGCATCACAAACATTTCTGGCAATAAAGTGCATTACTGCAATGTTTGTGATGAGTCATTCGTTAGAATGAATAAATCAATGTACATATCCCTGTTAGATGCCCTTTGGTATGGGATACGTAACAGCAGTGTTAATGTTTGTGATGTGAAATCTGTTAAAATGAGAGAGACATAGAAACCAGAAGAATACACAGACATTTTTCCTTTTATTAAAGTCAGAGCTGGAGGTAGCAGAGTTAAAGATGCTAAGATTTGCACTGGGTGTGACAAGGATGAATAGGATTAGAAATTAGTAAATTAGAGGGTCAGCTCAGGTTGGACAGTTGGGAGACAAAGTCAGAGAGGCGAGATTGCGTTGGTTTGGACACGTGCAGAGGAGAGATGCTGAGTATATTGGGAGAAGGACGCTAAGGATAGAGCTACCAGGGAAGAGGAAAAGAGGAAGGCTTAAGAGAAGGTTTATGGATGTGGTGAGAGAGGACATGCAGGTGATGGGCGTGACAGAACAAGATGCAGAGGACAGAAAGATATGGAAAAAGATGATCTGCTATGGCGACCCCTAACGGGAAAGAAGAAGAATTAAAGTGGATGGTCATTTTATTTTTTTAATTCAGTCTACAAGATGAGTTTAGAAGACTTTTTCAGCTTTATCATGTGTATTAACATGTATTTATGACGTACTATCTTCACTAGCAGTAGTCTCTGCTTCATGTTATAATAAGCCATTCTTTTAGTTACTCTAGTTTTATCATTTACTTTCAAACTAAAGCATTCATTTTTCTCTGTTGCTGCGAAGTACATTCCTCATCCAAGTATGATAGATCTCAAAAAATGTTTGCTAGGTAAGCAAAGTGCTTCTTCAGGTTATGGGTTACCCTTAACATCATTTTTAAAAACCTATTATGATTTCAATCTTCCATTCCATTCTTCCATTCATATTAAGCTCTAGTGGTATATTATATCAGTTTGAAGAAGATGAGAGATGAGAGAAATTAGCCCTTGCTATTGTTGAACATGGCAATGACCCACAGCCATCATAGCTATCAACTAGGCAGGTGAAGTGCATGTTGCTAAAGTCTCTTCTGCTTCTGTAATGTCCTGCTCTTTGAGTCCTGTGCCTAATTTCATGGGATATGGTGATTGGCTGGTTCAGGTTATGTTTGATAAGGGAATTACAAAATGGTCATGGAGCATAGTCAAAACGAGTAGGAGCTGTTACCAAAACAGAAATGCTATCAAAAATCAGAGGACAAAACTAACTGGTAAAATTTGACAAAGCTATAATTGAAAAGAAAGAAAGGAAAAAAAAAACAAACCCAAAAAAAGAAAATTATTTTTTCTTTAATTTATTTAGTGGTTATACAAATAAAACAGTGCTATGACAACAAGAAGGAAGCAACTCTGTGGTGAACTCCAAAGAGAAATTTCATGAATGTTACGGTTTGGCCAGGGTTATAACCCTCAAATAAGTTTAGTCTTTGTTTATTTAACAAGTATTATTTGCCTTTTTATATTAAGGATTATGCTCATGGTATTAACTTGTCTTTTCTTGATTTATATAAGATCATGTTTTCTTTGATAATGTTTTCCATAATTATTCAATTTGCACATATTGTGGTGGGGCTACCCTGATGTCTCCACTGAAGCACTGCCCCCAGACTTTATGTTCTGAAGCTGAGAGCAGATCCTTCAACAGTCCATAGAAGTTCCAAAGAGTACATTTTCCTTATAAGTAATTATTAACTATTCTGATTTTTGAATTCTTATTTGTGTTTTGTGGATTTGGTCATTTGGATTGTGTTTTGAGATTTGTTTGCTTTGGGTTGCCTTTTAGGCAAACCTTTTTTTTTTTGCATTTTTTCCTTTTTTGTTCTTTTTGTTATATGCACATAATTACCTGCATTCAGAAAGATTCTGCATCTGCTTTGTCCTTCCTAGCCAACGGTTTTGATGGTCCGTATCCCTAGAACAGTATTTTTGTGTAATTTATTTTTGGGACATTCAAGAGATTGTTGGAAACTTTGAAAGCTAATTTGTAATTTTTGGGCTGAATAGGTTGAAGCTTCCATGTGCAGTAAGGAGGTCAGACTGCTTGGGGTGAGGCCTTTTCTAGGCAAGCTGGGATGGCGATAACTGATGGTGATAACACTCAAAACATAACAATGAAGGTTTTATAGAAACTTGTAGGTGCTGAAGAATCCCAACAGGGGGAAACTTAACAGATTTTGAGGGGCTGCAAGCTTGCACGCTCTTAAATATTCAATGATGTCTTTAGTTAAATGATGGATGTCCATCACAAATACTGGTAGATGGAATCTTTTCTTCTGGGAATATCAAAATGACCAGAAATACAAAAATCATGTCCCAACAATAAAACCTCTTTATGAACAGAACAAGGATCATAGAATATTTCACTAGTGTCTCCCACTGGAGGAAGATTGAATTCTTATGCCTCAATACCTAAACTTTATGAATCAAACAGGTCTATAGTTATCTATAGTTGCTGAAAATGTTTTGGAAGGTGAAATCAAATTTACCAATACAAAATTCTGTCTCATCAAACTAACTAAATTTCACATCAGCCTTAACATTCTTCTCTCACATGAAGTATGACATAAGAAAAATGAATCTGCTAAAAATAATAATGCCCACCTATTGTGAAAGTAATCTCTCTGTTTTTCTTCAGATAATTCTGAGTTTTATTATCAGAACACATTACAAATCCTATGGAGTGAGCAGACATTGTGATTTTTTTTTTCTGGTGGGCACAATACAGTATTTGGAAAATGCTTTCGAATGATCACCCGATATTATGGCATACATATACATCATTTCCTGTAAACAGAATTCACTGCATAATAGTTTGACGTTACATACACAGTTATACACTACAAAAACGAATATTGCCAAGTTTATAAAAGTATACACAGTGGCTGGGTGCAGGAACAATGGACAGGTAAAATCTGAGGCGCTAAATGGGTTGTTCCGTTTAAAATAAGGGAAAAATAAAGAAAAGTAATGCCCATCTTTGCCGTGTTTTCCTTGAATCACGGGCTAAAATAACAAAAGAATCTGTCCAGCAGCTCATCCGTGAGTCAAATGATGCCTCCTTCAGGAAGACTGGGATTCTTATTCTCTCATCCCAGCGGGTTATTACATACCTCAACAGAGCCCGTAGGGAGATTCACTGATGTGCATGTGTGACAATGTTCAAACACAGGTCACCGGATCTGCAGGGAATTAGCGCTAAGCACTGCACTAACATGAAGGGTAACTAAATTAGTTAAGTAACCACTAGCATCTACTTAAGTAGCTCATAACAAGTTTCTTATTCTATGCGTAGAAAAACCTTTAAAGGAAAAGAAAGATGCAGAAAAAAATTAGAAAAAAGTAAATTCAAGTCTTAAACGAAAATACAGAAAAAACCCACCAATGTTAAAATTTCAAAAAAGCAAATGAGCCTGATTAAATAAGAGCAAAAAGTGAGTTGTATGAATCTATTCCCCTGGTTATATTATAACAGTTTCTATGCAGAAGCTGCTGTTAAACCTACAGGAATTAGACTGAGGTCTGCTATGCTTTTACACAGGCCTTGTAGGCTGCACATCAGTGTGCTGGGTGTTCCTTACCTCTTAGGCTTAACATACAGAATAACAAAATAATAAACTAAACCGACACAAAATTGGAAATGACAAAGTGATTGACCAAATGATTAGTTTATTTGGTCCTTTTCTGTAAACAAAATTATTCATTTTGTTACTGCAAATGTCGTTTGTTAATTTTGTTCATATTTTATTGAATTGTTTGATCACCAAGCTTTTTCTTTCTTGTTGATCATTTTGTAATAATCCTTTTCTGTTATCGTAGTGTTAACTTAAGTTGGGATTTTCATTTATGTTTTTATGCTGAGCCCAGCTGGTGGAGACTCCTAGTACTGCATGTGAACTGCTAACTGTGTTGGTAGCCGAGACCCTACTTCAGACCTTAAAACCGCTCGGGCATTGAAATATTTCTTTGAGTCATTGGCTCCCTTTTTTGTTCCTATTGAATCAGATTATTTTGTTTTTCTGAACTTTTAACTTTGGTGTTTTTGGTTTTTTTTTTACTTTCTGTATTAACATGGATTTACTTTTTTCTAATCTTGTTCTTGACCTTTTTCTACTTACAAAGGTTTTTATACACGTAAAACTCAATTTTGACATTTAAATCCTGATTTGAACAATATTTAGGGATGTTAGATCTATTTAACATTTTATCGCACTGCATTTTTTTTTATTATAGGTGTTACCATGTTTCTTTATGGTTGCTATGATTTTGCTACCCTGGGATGAGCGGGAGTGCTTGACGTCATCAGTGTGATGGTGCAAAGGCCAGTGCCATGGATTTCCTGGTTATCCAAGATTACAAATAATAACAAACACATTTTCTTTATTAGTACGTGTGCTGCTTAAAAGTAAAATCTGTTATTGATACTTCTGCTTTGAATTTTCAACTATAGATTTCCGTGTCGATGACAGATAGAACAGATTTTTGCTTTAGAAATGTAAAATTAGAACATGGCGTGGTGTTTGACTATACAGTGAAACCTCGGTTCACAAACGTATCTGAACACGTACAAATCGGGTTACGACCAAGAAGTTCGCCAAACGTTTGCATCTGTTCATGACCACACACTCGGTTGACGAACAAACCAGTTTCCCTTCCGGTTTGTATGCGGCGATGATTTCTGCACGTGTTCAGTCTCTCCCTGTACTGTACATTGTTCTCGGTGCATCATGCAGAGGGACTTTCCCTCAAAACTGTAACCTTCTCTCAACCCAGATTCCTCCTGTGATAAAGCGGGTCCACAGCTCCCGTCAAAAAGGCCAGTTTTAATAAATAATCACCGCACTCACGGCTTAGTGAGGGGGCGAGGTGGCGTGTTTCCAAAGCGTTTCCTGAGGAGTTTGTGATGTGGGCATTTCTCACCTAAGTGCACAGGTGAGAAGCGTTCTGCATCTGTAATTGTTCCCAGGAACTGTTGATTGCCACGCCTCTTCATAAATAGAAGTGCGAGTCGGCTAAAGGGAAAAAGAAGAGAATAGGAAAGAACGGGAGGTTGCAGGAGAAGGCAGGATGCAGGAGGAGAAAGCCGGTGGAGGAGAAAGAGAGAGAGAGAGAGAACAAGCAAGCGAACTGCTGAGCAGGGAGCCTAGGTGTTTGTCTCAGTGTTATTCAATGTTTTTACATTTAGATTACTATTAAACTGTGCATTCTGTGGTATAATTAACTATTTTTGTGCTTAAAAATCTTTAAAGAAAATATATTTACATACAGTTTGTATGGTCTGGAACGGATTAATTGTATTTATATACAATCATATGGGGGAAATTACTTTGGATCACGACCAAATCGGGTTACAACCAGAGTTTTGGAACGAATTATGGTCGTGACCCGAGGTTCCACTGTATCTCTTTTCTGGCCATTACAATTTCAGTTAGCTGTCTCCTTGAGGTAGAAGAACACTTAAGGTGTTTTGTATTTTTAGGCCTTTTGATTTTTTGGTCTTTTGGTTTAAGTCAATTTGGGTATTTTTGAATTTTGAACTTCTTTGTTTTTTTATATTTTTAGGCCTTTTTACTTTTTGTTCAACTTTAGTTTTAGGCCTTTTAGGGCATTTTCTGGGGGATTTTTATTTTTTTGAAATATATTTTGAATTACTTGGTCTAATTTTCCTAAAAGTATTTGGTATGTCTTCGTAATTGTCTCTTACGCTATATTCACATTATAAGCCTCTTTTCTCAGTTCTGACCTTTTGCTCTGATCGGGTTTTCCTATCTTGACGGTTCACATATATGTGTACAATTTGCACAGTTGTGCACAAGTCATCTGCATGACCAATAACAAAAAAAAAATCCTACTTGTATCACGACTCTTGGCATTAAAATTGACTAAATGGATGCACTAGCAGCTAGTGTATGCATCACATTTTTTCTCTGGAGGACGGCAAAAAATTTGTCAGCCATACATGATTAGGCCAAGAAGGCAAAAAAAGCCAGATGGCTAGCTGTGGTTGTTTTTTCAATTATTGCTGGCATTGTTGCCCCTAGAGATGTGTGGGTTGTCACACGTGCACTTTGAGGCAGTCAATAAGCTCAAATGTAAGTGAAATATTGCGAGATGAGGGGTTGATATACGGTAACGGTGCCCCTCTTTCTTTCTCTCCATCAGACAAAAGGAAGAAAAATAAAACCAAAGGTGGCCACCAAAAACGTCACGTCCGTCAACCCTGATGACGTAATTTCCGGCCCTTTCATATCACGTTACTTTTGGCTCCTTCTGATGACATCGTTACCATTTCAACATCACTTCCGGTCAGTCTTTGATGACGTTGCCTCCGCCCCATAGCTTCAACGTCATCACATGCCAACTCATTTCCTGTCTCCATTTTGTTTGTTCGTATATAAACCCCATGTTTTCATGTAACCAAGGTCAAACACGATCTATGTCTTTGATCACAAAAGAAGTTTATGTCTTTTCTTTGTCCTACAGAAATTATATGGGAATGGTCCCCAAAGCTTTTTACTTGTGGAAGCCTCTTATTTCAGAAGTAGACTTATCACAGGGTATAAGAAATGAGCCAGTGAGACCGTGACTGTTGTCGCAGCTGTAGCTCTTCTTTATTGTTGTTTTTCCTAGCTTTCAATGCTGGCAACAGTGATCAGCCGGTGTGTATAGACAAAAAAACACATGAATTCCAATCTGACCATTCTTATTCATGTCTCAAAGCCAAGAATCAGATATGTAACTGATCTGGGACCACATATGATTATAAAGATCATGATAAAAAGATCAGCCCTGAAAACATCAGACTTGTGCCACATTAAGGCAAAAAACTGAATTTGAGTCACTTCAGCCTGGTAATTTGAATGTAGTCTTATTCTTTATATCAATAAATTTTAATACATGGTAGGGCTGCTAAATCACATATTAACCATGATTACAATTACAGCTACCACAATACACTAATCGTGAAAACTGCCGATTACTTCATTCAGTTTAGTGCTCCAACTTTGTCCGAGATCAAGCTTTCCAAGTTACAGATTGTTCTAAACAGCAAATAAGTGTTGCAACCCATTACAGATACTGACACTAATTGTTAGTGCATTGAATAATCTAGGGGAAGTGTATCATAAAAAAGTATGATTTTTTTCTTCTGTTTGCAAAAGCGTTTAGACAAATTGTGAGAATTAAGTTATGTTGAATGACGATTAAGTGAAACTTTTTTTACATGCTTTAGTACTAAAATGAAGAGAATCCTTCATAATGAGTTATTTTGTTTTCATACTTTGCAAACTGTTGGGACACTGCATTCAAATGTTTATACAACCAGTAAAGTTTCAACCACATAATCCACAAGTGTTTGGTTCTCTACACTGATAACAGTTATTTAATGGTTTATTCTAACGCAAGTCTGTAAACAAACTCAGATAACACAAGTCATCACGTTTTATTTGTCAAAAAGGTCTGTTGAAAACTTTGCAGCGAAGGTTTTAAAAAATGATCGAAACTCAGGGTAAGATATATGTCATTACCTTTCACAATTGTTTTTCCAACACTTAGTTGCCTTCTCTTTATTCCAAATGTCAGACAAAAGATGAAGAGGATTTGAAACAAGTAGCACTTTATGGAACCACAACCGATATTGCCATATCTTACATCTGCAACAATTCACTGTCTGCCAATGTGCCAATGCTGTGTAAGCATGCAGTGAACTTCAGACATATATAGACAGTGCCATTTTTTTTTTCAATATGATGGTGCTGTATGTGTATTCTTGCAAATTATACAAATAACATCACTTGTAACAATAGGTTATCATCTAAGTACCTTTTCACCGGTACAATACAATAGACTGTGTTTACATCAACTTCTTAATTTTACCTTACTGTCATTCAAGGATTTATTGTACACTTTAATTTTTTACATACACATGCAAGTTATGTTTTAGTAATTCAGCAGAACCTCAATTTAAAATTTTCACATTTAACATTTTCACGGATTTAATATTTTAAATGGTCAATGGTGATGATGATGCCTAGATTTTTGGAAGTAACGCTTGTTTAAAAAAATAAATAAATAAAAGATGGTTGTGTTATACTTACATTTTATTTAAGATTTTTTTCAATATACCATACCATTTTCAAAGCCTGCTTAATCTTGAGCAGGGTTGTGAGGTCTGGAGTTTATCCCAGCAAGCATGGGGCACAAGGAAGGAACAATCCAGAGCTTCAGTTCATCACCAGGTGAATACACACACACATTAGACATACACACAAGGCTAATTTAGTGTCACCATCCACTTAACCTGTATGTCTTTGGACTATGGGAGCACCCTGAGCACCTGGAGGAAACCCATTCAGACACGGGAGAACATGCAACTGGTACAAGAACCCTGGTCTCTTTACTGCGAGGCAGCAGCGCTGTCACTGCACTACCATGCCACCCATTATTTGAATATCATTAATTTAAATCTTTCAGGGCTGATGTTGACTTTTGTCAAAAGGAGGTGTTGACGATGGTAATCAGCTGTAAACTGTGACAAAACCAACCGTTATGTTTTAGCTGGACTCTTGTTGCAAGAAGGAAAGTTAGCTTCATTGGTTTGACCGAGATTTCCTGCACTTCTGTGAATAGTAAGGCGCAAAAATGGCACTGACAAAATGGCGAGAAATCAAAGCGAATGCGTAAAGCAAAATACACCGTGGTTGAAGTTTTGCCTATTATCTCTGAACTGGACTATGACTTGCCAGATACAAGTGATCGAAAACAAATGTGAGGTTCCAGCTTCAGCTGACTGGTCCCCAGCTAATTGTGGTGCTGAAAATGTTCATGCAGCTGACATGCCTACGGCAATGTTCGCCAGGAGGACTGCCACTTAGCAATGATAAGAGGTAGAAACCATATTGCATTTCGCAGTGACCAGTGAAGACAGCCTGGCAGCAAGCCTGATGCACATTCTTGGCAAACTGGCAGCCACAGCATGCAGCAACAGATGTTTTATGTTGATTTCTGTGTGAAACCATTACTTTTCAGAAACTATGTTTTTTGGAAAAAATATTCAGCTCTCAAAGAGTTAACGTATTTATTGTACTACAAAAACAGTGACACTAGCATTTTAATAAGTGTCCTATATCTTTATTGTAAACAATAAAGAAGAAACAATATTGTTTTAAATGCTACAGTTTACATTCTTCAACTAATCCAGTGCTTAATAATTTTTAAGTGGTTCCCTAAAAAACAGATAAATAGAAGTTCTATTGTACTGAATTTATACAGAATATAGTATATGCATTTGGCAACATAAATTAATTACAGAAATTGCAAATTCAAGGGCAATTATGAATTTTGTTTTAATTGTGCACCCCAACACATGTTTTTTTCTTTGTGGTTTTTCTTAAAACTCCTGGCTTCTGATGTCAGAGACTGAGTTTAAATGTCAATTGTTGATGTTGTTCCAGGAACAACAGAAACCCGGTGATATCAGATTCATGTCCGTGCATGTATTACTATTAAAACACTATTAAAAATGTTTTATGCAAATAAAACATTTTGTAAGCTCTTCATTTACAGTACATTTTTTTTTCTGTTTGTATACTATTATTGTTATGTATTAGCCATCTTGGGGGGTTAGAGGTGGAGGGGATAGTCTTCCCCAGGAAGCACTTTTTTAAGGGCGGCCCTTTTTAATAAACTTTAGTACTAGACTTTTTAGACTTTTTTGACAATTTTGTTTGATAAGGCTTTGGCAAGCTAATGTGTGTTACCTGTGTCAAACTTACATCATTTTTAATGTTTAAAAGCTATTACAAATATATATACTGCAAAATTATATTTTACATATGCAAAACTTGACCATTTGGCTGATTTACTCTGACCGAACACTCTCTCCGTCGACTCATTCTGACTGAAAGGGATGAACCCGTCAATCTTATTATTCATATTTTATTATTATCTCAATAATAGCGAACAAAAGTGACCAAAAAAGAGCAGTGATGCTTTTAGAAAAAAGAAAAAGGAGAGGGAAGAAGTATTAAAAAAGAATGAAGGGACATTATTGAAATACCTCAGTTGCAATTAATAATTAAAAGCATAGTTAAAATTTTCGTCATTTTCATTTTTTGTATGATATGTATTATCATTTATTTGGTAAGTTGGGCGGCAAACTCATAGACTGCCTTGCGTAGCAAAAACTCTACTTATGCCACTGGTCAAGATAAAACCTCTGGTTGTCAGGGGTATAATACTGGACATGAAGGCACTAGTCCAGTGCTTTACAAGATGACATCATAAATATAGAATCATCTGAGATTGTAGGTAAATTTAAGATTACTGTGCATGTTACTTTAGTGAATTCCAGGGATTTCTGTATAAAACCTTGCTTAGATCATATACTAAATGATTTGTACACTAGAAAAGTCAAAAATGTATACAACAAAAAGTCAGAGTTATAAAACTATTTATGCCACGTGCCATACCAAGATCTTTTATAAATATCATCCATCCATTATCCAAACTGCTATAGCCTAACTACAGGGTCACAGGGGTCTGCTGGAGCCAATCCCAGCCAACACAGGGTGCAAGGCAGGAAACAAACCCCAGGCAAGGCGCACACACACAGCGACAATTTAGAATTGTTAATGCACCTAACCTGCATGTCTTTGGACTGTGGGAGGAAACCCACGCAGACACAGGGAGAACATGTAAACTCCACACAGGGAGAACCTGGGAAGCGAACCTGGGTCTCCTAACTGCGAGACAGCAGCACTACCCACTGCGCCACCGTGTCGCCCTTTATAAATATCAGATTAACTTAAAATTATGCCACTCCCTGTCACTGCCTGTCACCTTCAGTAGCCGCATATGGCATAAAAACCCCTTTTTTGATTATTCACAATCGAGTCACCATGTGAATTTGCCCATGTCCTTAAGTGACACCTTTGCTACGAACCATGTGAGAACACAGAAAATGAAATGGCAGTGAGTGTGAACTTGAAGTATTACTGACTGAAGTGGGAAAATCGCAAAAACAATGATCTCTTTTTGGGAGTCACAAATAATAGAAAAAAAAAAAAGTGGGAACAACAGGGAGAAGAAAGCAATAGCAATGTGCCATCATGCAGTGCCCAGATCTCCATCAGTACAAAATGTGAATGGACGCAGCCTCCATGTATAGAACTGAGAGAACATAAAATGATTTTGCCAAATAAATTTTAATGTTGCAGTCATGCAAGTCTGTTTACATTGAACATGCAACATCCAAACGTCTTTGAACCTCCACTTAGTTAATATCCTGAGGCCTTCTATTTTGTGCATTTTAAGTACTGCACAAGTACTCTTTGTGGCTGAACATCAGTGTGTCACCGATGAAACCAAACATTGGCATCTATATTTCAATGAAACAATGGTCAATTTTATCACTTACAGTATGTGAAGGAGTGCCTTTCATTATTTTATCTCCTCTGTTGTGGTGTACTCACTAACACCTAAAAGAAAAATTATACAACTTGTTTGTGATGTACTAAACTTAATTGCAATCTTATTAATTAGGCTTACTTATCAAGAAGCCAACCATCACACAGAGTATGACCCTGAATCCTGCTTCCCACATTGCTATCTGCTAAAATAAAGGAATTATGGGTCGAGCTGCACAACAATGTCAGCTAAACACATTTTGAGCATCACATATTAGTTGTATTAATTGATTGAAAGTGCTTTCTGTTTACATAAGCAAATTCATTCTGTGATGGTGTCTATCGCAACCTGTGTGCAGTCAATTGAGCTGATTACTGTACATTAGGAAAATCAGCAATCTCTACAAATTTACTTTTACTTTCAAATAAAATTTAAATTTTTGATCTTGGCTTGTTCACATGATACTGTATGTATCCAAGTAGCATCTTAAGTATACCAGCCCATACGGCTCGGGCAGTCTATGACACTCCTGTCCAGTCCAGTCACACTGATCAGCTACTTCACTTTAAAAAGCAAATACCCTACAGTTGTTAAAACCTGTAACAGAACAGGGATCATGTGATTTCTGCATGATTGTCTCTGTAATGTAGGCTTCAATTCAGCACAAAACTCCAAGAGGATGGCTGTGGGGTGTCAAAATCAGCTTATAAACCAGTCATCATCATGAGCCAAAAAATTATTCAAGTCAAGTCAAGTTGGGGAGCATGCACTGGTACAGTGTGTTGCCACACCCACTACATGTCAAAACAACTCGGGATCCCGGTTTGCAACCCCGCAGGCAAACACGCTGTCCAGTCCCACCTTCAGGAAATTACCCTCTATCTGCCAAAACCAGGTGTTACGTGGGCGACCCCTTGGCCTGGTCCAGCCAATTGTGTCCCCAACAATGAGGATCTTACGAGCCGGATCACCCTCGGGGAAACGCGCCACATGGTCATAGTGCCGTAACTGACGCTCCCTCACAATGCAGGTAATGTGCCTCATTCGGGACTCGATGAGCAACCGCTCATTCGACACAAAGTCAAACCAACGGTACCCAAGGATTCTCCAAGGAGACACAGTACCAAAGGAGTCCAGTCTTCGTCTCAGATCACTGGATAGCGTCCATGTCTCGCAACCATATAGCAAGACAGGAAACACCAGGGGCCTCATGTATAATGCTGTGCGTAGAACTCGCACTATAACATGGCGTAAGCACAAAAGCCGAAATGTGTTTACGCACAGAAAAATCCAGATGCAGGAATCTGTGCGTACTCCAACTTCCACGTTCTTCCGCTACATAAATCCCGATCAGCGTGAAAACTAACGCTCGTGCACGCGCATTATGTAACGCCCCAAATCCTCCCAGAATTACGCCTATTTGAATATGCAAATCAATATAAATCGCCCTTAAGCGCAGCCTTCTGTGAAAAGACAATGGGAAAAGCATGGGGGGAAACATAAGAATTTCAGCGAATACCAAGTGGAGGCAAAGGAAAAACATACTATTTGTTCAAATAAGCCGTGGTATAATCAACAAAAGGAAGTTGATCGAGTGGCATAGCGTGTTGGAGAAACTTGAAAGCTCAAATCCACAAAATCGCACAGTGCCGGAAATAAAAAAGAAGTCACATATCAAAGTCGCCGTGAAAAGGCGAGTTGTAGCCCACTGTCTGAGTGTCATATGAAAGCTTATTAGGGTACAGAGAAGAAAAAGGCACACAGTGGGGAAAAAGCACGAAATGTCAACTTCAATCTCGACATTTCCACTTTAATCACGTAGTTTATTTTGTCATTAAAGTAGAACATCATAAAATTCATCTTAAAATTGTTTAATTAACCAGTTTCTAAAATCACATCGTAATTAAAGTAGCATGTTAAATGCTTTGTTTTGTATTTGATTTTCTATGTGCTCTATGTGTGTGAATCACTACTTGCTTCTTAAACTGGCTCTCTTCCTCCAACTGGACACAGAGTCCATTACATTTGTGATATTACAGCTCTCTGAGTAACTAAAATACTGAGATGTATACGTGATGTCATTTTCATGATGATAGGAGCTAAAGCACATTATTAAACATGTGTTTCATTTCGATGAAATAATTTATTGCAGCAGTACTCAGGGGCGGCTCTAAGCTTGTGGTGGCACTGGGCAGAGGAAGAATCGGTGGCTCCTTCGCCTGCCAAAGTCATGCACGGTGGATGGCCTCGTCCGTTGCAGACACTAGCCGCCTCGTGCTCATGACACAAGCATTTAACTTTTGCCGAAATTTGTTGCTGCGTTTTTAGCTGTGTTGTTATTTTATCTTTTTGTTTTATATTCAATATATATTGGCGTAGCCGTCACTGCAGTCAGTGCTTTTCTTTCCCCAAGTAACCGATCGCCATACAATCAGCTCTGTAATAGTATTAAGCCATCTGTAAGCTTAGCGCCGATTCTTCAAAACGTTTAAAGAACATTGAAATATCTTCGTAGTAAATGTTTAATTATTCTATCCTTAAAGACACTCCCAGTGAAGAATATAGATTATTTAAATGATGTTAAAGTTTTATGTGTATAATTTAACAAACATATTTTGCTGCATTTCACCTTAAAAATGATATCGTCATCATATGTAAATACGCGCTTTATAAAGTGGCTCAGGTTGTGTGATATTATAACTATAGTGCAAGTTTACAGTGGGGTGATTGTACTTATAAGTACAAACAGTTCTACAAGGAGCACTTGATTGGCTGCATTTAAAGTTCTTGGGATTAAACTGTTTTGAACCGCGAGGTCCGTACAGGAAAGGCTTTGAAACGTTTTGCGTGGCAGAGACAGCGTGTGCTTAATGCCGTATACCGATAATTCTCTTTCCGATCAGCTGCTGCTGTGATTCACACTCAGATACAGTGATATAAATACTCCGAGTGGTGCAGTGAGAGTAATATGGAAAAAGATGATCTGCTGTGGCAACTCCTAACGGGAGCAGCTGAAAGAAGAAGAAGAAGGAGAAGTGAGAGTAACAACGCTAAAGCAGTTATGGCATTTGGAATACTATGGCTGTTCCCTGGACCATTATATTGTTACAAGTTAATTACAATCAGATGCATTACACTAATAAACAATATGTGGTTAGTTTCTGTGTATTTATAAAGCCGCGTCATGAAAATAATGAGTAATCACACAAGAACAGTAGCACTGCTTTGACGCTGGGTGCGCCAGTTTGCAAAACCGGCGGAGAACTTGCGCACGACAAGGCATGAGGTACCGTGGAAAAGTGCGTGGCTTTACGCCAAGTGTAGGTTTTATACATCGCGATTTGAACGTGGAAACGTTCTTACGCAACATTTCTGTGCGTACGCACCGTTTATACATGAGGCCCCAGGACTCTAAAGACTTGGACCTTTGTCCTTCTGCATAGATATCGGGAGCGCCACACACCCCTTTCCAGCAACCTCATGACCCCCCATGCTCTCCCAATCCATCTACTGACTTCATAGGAAGAGTCACCAGAGACATGAATGTCACTGCCAAGGTAAGCAAACCTCTCAACAAGGTCAACACTCTCTCCGCAAACAGACACACTGCTGATGGCTGTGCCCAAGAGGTCATTAAAGGCCTGGATCTTGGTTTTTATCCAGGAAACTCGAAAGCCCAGACACTCAGACTCCTCACTCAGTCTCTATCTAAGTCTCAATCTCTAAAAACTTGCTTTAGCCTATTCTCCAAAAGAGCTAACGCTGCCATTACCAGTTATGTTTTACAACACGCAGCACTCCATTTTTATACATAAAATAGACAGGCTACACATTAAAAGCAATTGACATTAAGTGTATGCATTAGACATTATTACCAATGTGATTTAATTAGTTGAAGAAAATTGGACTCTGACTGACATGTCACTGAAATATACAATGAAACAAGATTTTCTATTCAGTTCATCGATCAGTCACTAAAATGCCAACACAAAAAAAGTCTGTGCAGGGCTTATGGATGGTTAAAGCCTTAAGCCAATTTCCATGCCAAGTTCATGTTTTATAAATCCCAACTTTTGTGTAAGAAATAGCTTCCACACATTTCTGAACTTAAGTAAGTTTTATACATGAGGCCACTGGCCCTTACAGCTTTGACAATGCCTTTTTGACTTTGATCTTGGTTATCATTTATGCTCTGGCAACAATGTCTTGGACCTCCTGGTTTTTGGTTCAGTGGGTGGCACGGTGGCAAAGTGGTAGTGCTGCTGCCTCGCAGTTAGGGGACATGGGTTCGCTTTACAGGTCCTCCCTGCGTGGAGTTTGCATGTTATTCCCGTGTCTACATGGATTTCCCCTGGGTGCTCCGGGTTCCTCTCACAGTCCAAAAAAATGCAGGTTAGGTGCATTGGCGCTCCTAAATTGTCCCTAGTATGTGCTTGGTGTGTGTGTGCCCTGCGGTGGGCTGGCGCCCTGCCCGGGGTTTGTTCCTGCCTTGCACCCCTTGTTGGCTGGGATTGGCTCCAGCAGATCCCCGCGACCCTGTAGTTAGGATATAGCGAGTTGGATGATGGATGGATGGCTGGTTTTCGATTCAGTTCCGGCTCCAACTCATCCATTTCAAACTTTCTAACCAGCTCAGTCTGCACTGCCAGAACACCCCAGCAATGCATGGCAAAAGAGCAACAATGTTTAAAGTTAAACTTAATATAAAGGCTAGCATGCCAACCAGCGTTATTTCCAGCTTTGTGCTAAATATTGTCAGGAGAGGTTCTGGCTCAAATGACCCTACATTGAAATTAGCAGGGACCAAAATGGATGAATTGATAAAATTTAGGCAGAATTTAAGCAATTTAATGTTGCATAGCTTTCTCTTAGCCTTTGTGGAATATTGTTTGTTAATAAGAGTTTGCTTCTCATGCCCTGATGATACACTAGAATGCTCTAAAGAGCAAAAGTTAATCTAGTTTTCTCTCACGCATTTTCTTTTCAATTTAACAACATGGAAATTTTTCTTGTAGGATATTTTCTAATTAAAATTCACAATTAATAGCTATGAACATTTACATGAAAAATGTATATTTGCTTTTGCTACCTTCAGGGGATATGCATCAAAAAGGTTTGTCTTTCTGAAAAGAATAACAGTACTAATTAGAGGGTTATTTTCTCACAAGCCAGGAGTGAATATGTCAGTCATTCCACCAGTACAGCTTGACCCAAAATATTTTTTTGTGTAATTAGCAAAAGTTCAACTTTTGAGATGCTAATGATATGACTTCTTAGCACATGGGATAGTAACTTTACTAATAGAGTTATCTTGGCATTCAATTTCTATAATCATACAGATGAACTTCTGCTCTGCTTAGATAATTATGAATGGCCTAACTGCAAATATATAAAATAAAGTTTTGACTCTTTTTTTTTAATGCCCTACATTTTGTAAATATACTGTATAGCTTGACATAATTGAACCTAGTGGGACATTTCACTTGTACTGAAGGATTAGTAAAGCTGGCAGACTTTTCTATAAGTACACAAAATGCTACTGTAATTACAGACCTTTCAGCCTAGCAAAATCTAAAGACTAGTCACATTAATTGTGTTACTGCAGACATCAATCAATAAAGGTATGAAAAATGTCTGTCTCTTTGTTCATGATGTACCAATCTGATACAATTGTTTCTTACAATGTGGCCGGCCCCAACAGGATAAACTGCATGGGATCCAATTAATTTTAATTATGCCCACTCTAACTGTGATGTTAGATTTTCTTCTCTCAGATCTTAACCTTGCGGGAGCTCAGGGGGTCAAATTCAGTTCATTGCTGTCTGAACCCATTGGTTCCACTGAAAGCAGAATGTGTGTTTTCTTTTGAGTCATATTGTTCTTCATGGCACCCACAGAATAGCCACAAGCTGCGTCAGATTCTTGGATATGTTATGTACGGCAAGATGTGTACTGCAAATGTTGTCTGGCAAATGCGATTGTCTTGAAGTCCAAACGTCACTGGCATCTTTAAAGAATTGCTTAAAATGATCTCACTATGTATGCATTCAAATGCATGGAGAAAGGGACAAACACTGTTTTAGTTTAAGTAATCGCCAATGACATGTTCAAACTACAGAGTAAAGACTCACCTCTAGAGTGGTAATGACTTTGTTGCAATTTTATTCTTCCCAGAGGAACTCATTTGCTTTTCAAAGAAGTACCAGAAAGCAGTTCATGATTCTCTGCAGGATTCATTTTTGATCCTCTGCTCTCTGTAGAATGGTAGTTGCTATTGTACCCTCATATCATAGACTCTTTTTTTTCTAATTTCTGTCAATTTGCTATTTCCTAGGGTACTGTCACTCTTTATATGCCACTCTGTTGGACAAATTTCTAATTAACGTCAAGTTGAGAAAAAAGGCTGCAACCATTTGCAACTGAGCGGTGCCATTATGGCAGGTTGCTTCATTTTTATCTATTATTTTATAGGCCCAGACCGATTTCAAAAAATTGTATAGTCTGAATTGCATATGTATTTCATGCTTTTGACATTTAAAATGTTGTTTTATTTGATCAGCCAAATAAAGGATAGAGCATTGTCCTTTTTATTCTTCGTTTCATAATTCATTTGTGTTGTATGTTGATAAAGCTCCTTTCATAAACATTTCCTTAACTGGCATACTGAATTTACTACCTCAGATGTTTTCTTGTGCTTACCTCTTTTGCAGGCTTAATATATTTTCATTTAAATACAATAACTCATATCATACTGGGAATATTTACTGCCTAAAAAATATGCTTCCTGTCACCTGCTCTGTTCAACAACCAGTGGCCACTTGTTTGACTTATAGTAGCTGCAGTGCTTCATCTGTTCTCTAAACATTTAATTCAACCATTAGACTCATGGGTAGCTGGAGCATATCTCAGCAACATTGGCTGCAAGGCAGGAAACTGCATTTGAAGAAAGTCCATTGCAGAGCTTCAGTAATGACTTATTCATTATTTTTAGGGTTTTCTTTTAATGCTGGGTGTACAGTGGACAACCCTGCCACGGAATTGTTTTAGAGATCCTGGTTTTGTGCCATTAATAATAGATCTTGGTCATTATCTGTGTTGGGTTTGTAGTCTTTCCCAGAATGTAGGCTTTCCCAGAATACAATGATTTATTGTGACATCTCTAATATGTGAATGCTAATGTAACCAAATTGGCCCTGTGTGAGTGAGTATGCCTTGTGATGTTGTCAGAGGGGGACATTTTTTGTACACTAGGTGGTTTCTTTTCCCTCTTAGGCAAAGAAACATGTAAATATTACATTTAAAACACAGTAGACGAGAAGGCAATAGGCACCCATTGTTGGGACTGGGGTGAGAAGTTAAAAGGCAAATTTCCTGGGTAATCCTGTTACAGTACTGATTATTGTTATGGGTGTCTGCAGGATATAGATATTTACTGTCTTGCAAAAGAATCATCGCTTTAAAGTTTTAACTGCTTAGATATACAAACAATACAAAATTAATGATAAAAGAACTGCTCCTTCCTTGGAAAATGTTTGTATTTACCTGACTTAGAAATGAAAATGTCTGAGAATACGGGTTTATAATCAGCATATGTGTACTCATTGATGGTTGGTAACAATACTTTTTGTAACCTGTGTTTACGTTATTTTTCAAGCTCAGGAAATTGGTATGTATCTTTGTTTAATTCATCATCCTGTTGATCTAGGCAGGGACTGAAGGAGATTTAAAATTCTGGACAGGAGAAGGCAGTGAGAGGGACGGTCCACTGAGAACGCTGCCAGGACTCTCACACAAAGCACAGGGGCTCGCAGGCAGTGTAGGGTATGTGGCTGGTATGGTGTGAGGCACAAGGACAGCAACACTTACCTCCAGGGGAAGAAGAGACAGCTCCACAAGAAGACGCCAGTTGTGAGTCCAGTGAGAGAGAAAAAAGCTGGCGGACGAGAAGCGAGGCGTGCCTAGGTGGCAGCAACACAAGGAGCCCAGTAAAAAAAAAAAAGATGAAGGATTCAATAATTTGACAAAACTTCTGTTGGGAAACGAGCGTCTTGTGAACAGAGTGCATCCGTGGACAGTTGGATGATTAATTGTTGCGGTAACACAGTGCGCAAACTGAACTCTGCATCATTGGTTGTATCTTCCAATTCTTGTTTTTAACGGACTTTTAGATTGTGGACCGTGTGCTTTCCTTTTTAAAAAATGGTAAATTTTTTTACCATTAAAAAATTAAAGGTAATGATTCAGTTCGAAAATCAAATACTGTAGATGAGAACTGCATGACTCATGTGCAGGTTTGATTTGGTTTTCATTTCAGTGAATGATTTCTGCTGGATGAAGTCAATGGGAAGTAAAAAGCCTGTACTAGTGTTCATACAAAAATTGTCAGGTTGTAAACAAATAAATGTGAGAAATTAGATCAATATTTTTGTAAGGTTAGTTCTGTGTAATTTTAGTTTAATTTATTGAGTGGACAAAGGGACATACATGTAATAGTTCAATATTGTGTTTAAGTATTCTATTTAAAATAGCTATAATAAGGGATTGTACAAAAAAAATACATTTAAATGTGAAAATGCTCAGTGTTGGTATGTTTTCATCATATTGTATTTTGTAGAATGTCAGTGAGCAAATGAAGTGAACAATAATTATAAGGATCACCAATCAGATCGGCGATACTTGCCTGTGTGCTTTAAACATCCACCTGCAGAACTAGAAATGTTGACGACATCAAGCGTGTGCCTTAACATTAGTGTTGTGCCGGGCTGAATCAATTTCCCTTGTGTCTGCGAATCAATTCATACAGCTCACTGAATCATTCACAAGTTTCCGTCACTACTGAAAGCAGTTCTCATCTGGCTGCAGTCAAGAAAACAACTTCACTCTTTGAAGGGTATCATGTGCATAAAATTGGACCAAACCCGCGGAGAACAGGAAAAGCCAGTTAGATTGTCTAAAAGAGGCACAACTAGAACATCACTGTTATTTAAGAAGCCTTGTAGGCTTTATTGCGTTGCAGGAATAATACCAAAATGGCATGGTGGTGGCATAAATTTACTTCCCTGTGGTTGAAGCACCCTCTAGAACAAGGGTCGTCAGTTACTGTCCTGGAGGGCCACAGTTGCTACAGGTTTTCATTCCAGCCAGTTTTCCGAATTAGAACTCAGCTCTTGCTGATAATGAAACTTGGTATTTAACGCTAGGTCTTGTTAGCGCTTTCATTCGTCAAAGACACATTTTATTTACATTGTTGATCGGAGGTCCTCAATTACAGTTCTGCAGGTCCGCAGTGGCTGCAGGTTTTCACTTCAACCATTTTTTTAATTTGAGTCAATTTATTTACTACTAAAGCAATAATACAGTTCTGGGGATTTTAGTTATCTGGCCTGTTACAATTCCAGATAACTAGCAGCTGCATTTAAGTTTTAATTGTTGCTTGTTTAATTAACCAGACATTACTTAATAATGAAATGCAGATAACCAATAAACCAGCAGCTCTCCAGTTAACAGGCTTCCTTTAAAACATGTCCATATGCACCTTCAGGTATCTGTGTTAAAAATAAATAAATGAGAGGGGAATTGGAAGGACTGTTAAGTTTAAATCTGTTCTGGTCCACAAAACCCATGGATAATGTCCTCAGAGAAGGAAACTGTACAGTGGAATTCAAATTTCCCTTTGATGAATGAATGCACTAACAAGCCAAACAGTTAAATACCAAGTTTCATTATCAGCAAGGACCGTCTTCTAATTAGGAAACTGGCTGGAAGGAAAAGCTGCAGCAGCTGCAGCCACTGCAGCTCTCCAGGATTGTGATTGAGGACTCCCGCTCTAGAAGAAGGGTGAACAATTTCAGTCTTGAAGGGCTGTAGTAGTTAAAGGTTTTGGTTCCAAACCAGTTGCTTAACTGGAAACCCATCCTCACCAATAAGAGGTCTTATTTAATTTCATGGCTTGTTAGTATTTTAACTCACCAATGTCAGATCATTTGTATATATCATATATTTTTACCTTTCTAAGGATATCATCCAAAGTATTTGAAGCCTAAAACAAATGAACAATTCTCAGTCCTCCTCCTCCAAATATTTTAACGAACCAGATAGATTCATGATGAATGCACACAGGTATACATGGAAACAAGTTAGATGGAGAACTGTTGGTTCCTTAGTTATTGCATTTTATTGCTAATAAGGGGTTATTAAAACAGTGTATGCAGCTGTTTAAGACTAAACTAAACAATTAAGGATGGAAAATCTTAACAAGTGAGACCACTTAAATAAAGCAATAATTGGCTTCTCATTAAACAATTGGGTTGGGCCAAAAACCTGCAGCCACTGCCGCACACCAGGACTGACATTGCTTACCCTGCTCTACAACAGGGGTGCCCAACTCCAGCCCTGGAGGGCGGCAATGGCTGCAGGTTTTCATTCTAACCCTTTTCTTAATTAGTGATCTGTTTTTGTTGCTAATTAACTTCTTTTGAATTCATTTTATTTAACTTGCTCATGAACACTCAGACCCATCAATTGTTTTTTTTTTCCTTAATTAGCAGCCAAATAATAATGAGATACAAAATGAGCCAAAACAGGACCAGCAAACTGTGACCATCATACAATATCTGAAAATAAAGAAAGGTGAAAGTCTCAGGAATGCTGATCTGCTCTTACAAAAGAGAAAATCCACAGTTTTGGAAATGTCTGCTATTGCATAATGAGAGCAGCAATAAGCCATGGAATTTAAGAAAGAACGAGTTGAATTAACGACAAGACTCAGCACCTCAATAAGCAACAGGTTGGAGTGAAGTTGGTTGGAGATTGAGGCCCTGACTTATTTGGTCTTCTGTTGGCTCACTCACTTCACATTTCACTTCTGTTTGGGTGCCATTTAAGGAAAGAAATGAAGCAATTCAGGGAAACATTTCTTAAAAACCAAGTCAACTAAAATTAATTCAAAAGAAGATAATTAGCAGCAAAAACAGATCACTAATTAAGAAAAGGGTTAGAATGAAAATCTGCAGCCCTCCAGGACTGATGTTGCTTACCCTGCTCTAGAGGTTATGAGCTGTGGCTAGTTGTGCTTTAATTTGGAAATTTGTCTGGCTCAACAATATAAAAATTATTAACATGAATGTAAATAAATAAATCAATAGACATGAACATTTCTCTCTATAAATGTATTCTTTAAACTTTCAGATTTCCAGTGGATTCTAAATGGAAAACCAAAGGCCCATCTTTATTTACAATATGCTGAACATAGTTAATATTGGTATAATAGCTCTGGTGATTAATTGAATACAAGGACAGGTAGTAAGAAAGAAGAATTGCATGAAACAGGAGTCGAGTAATACAGAGAGGTATTTAAATATTTAAGCACATATTAAATTTTATTACATATATGACTGTACTTTTGTATTGCATAAAAGAAAATGGATGGATGAATGTGCCCCAGGATGGCTCAGTGTCCTAGTGTAGTTGGTTCCTGTCTTGAATCCAATGCTGCAAGGATAGAGAATGCTAAATTTTAAGAAATAAAGAGTAATTAATAAACATTATTTAAATTATAATTTATACTCTTTTAGGCTCTGGCACCCTAGCAAGCTATAAACATTACAATCTCATTTAAAATTGTTTTTGTAGTGAAACCAACCGTTCACAGGATTAATGTAATAGAATTCTGTTCAGACAAATACTGAAAGCCCTGAAGCCAACAAAACCTTCTGTTAGCAGAACTTGTCTAACCAGTTTGAGCACAATTAAAAAGCAGAACTGAATGAGAAGCATCAATGAAAGGAAACCCTGGGAATAGCACATACAGGAGTTTATGAAGGTCCCAACCTAAGATTTTTAGGAAATCTGGCTATACATATTATGGTATACATCAAAAAGAAATCAGACATGACACATAAAACCAGATTCAGCTTACTGGGTTTTATAGAGTTGAATGTAATGCTTATCAAATTAAAACATGGCTACTTGTCAGGTGGACACTTAATGGCAGCATGGGCTAGCAAAACAGTATAATATCCTTTTCCAGGTGTGTATGTGTGTTTTAATCTTTTAAGGACTTAACAGTACTGATTTAAAAGAAAAACATTTTGCAAAACAAACAGTGCATGCTTAAACATGTCTCAATTTAAATACACCCTTAACATTTGTTAGGAAGCAATAAACAGCTTGGCACAAATTCCCTCTGATTGATCCTCTGAAGCTGCCTTTTGTTGGTTGTCCCACAACATGAAAAAAAATCAGATTATGAATTTTTCACTCTTTAACATTTTGTCCTTTATGTATTCTTTTCATATGGTTGTTGCCCATTTATTATATCATTAAACAGTTGCTATATATAAACTATATTGAATCTAGCTATAATTTAAGATCAAGACAAAGCAGCACAACCCTGAAAACTAAATAAAACATTCTATCAATGTATTTAGGGGGAAACATTATTATTATGGAATTTCTAGTATTAGACAAACAGAATATAAAAACTGAAAAAATATTAATACATTCCCTACTAGAAATGTAACATGTGTATATCTTTTAAATTATATAGCAGCTTGCATAGGTGCTGGTGGTGATCTATGGTCCCTTCAAAAGAAATCTTGCATAGGTGAGCAAAAAAGAATTAAACTATACAGGCTTAACTGTTATTTATGACATGATCATTTTAATGCACAAGCTCATCTTGATTTCCTGACACCAGTTATCCAGTCATTTAAATGCTCTTTCTCCTCAAGCATTTGCACATAGTCACAGAAGCCACTTTTATTTTAAACTAAAGACATTATTCTTTCAAATCATTTTATTCAGTACTGAAATACTGAGAAGATACGGAATAAAAATGTCTGAGAAGTAGGCAAGTAAGTATAAAAAATCAACAGCTGAGTACGTATTATGCCTCCAATTTACCGTCTTATGCTGCTATATGATGATAAATAATGGATTTCCACTGACTCATGAAGCCAAATACCATAAATTATTTCTAGATAAGAATAAATACCACATAAAGCTCTCAAAACAAAGTAGAAAGCCCCATAGTCAATAGCAAATAAACTATCTTAACTAAAGTCTATTATTGCTATATAAAATAAAGGAAAAAATAATGACAGTTCTCTTAGATTGTCAGCAATTGTCCTAAATGACAGACAGCAGGTCTTATCTTTTTCTAAATGTCACACAAGGCTTCTGGAATTATCCTACTTTGTGACGTTTAGGTTTTACTAAACTAATAGTTTGGAATGCTCACAAGAGTAAATTTTAAAGTTTTGATAATAGACTGTTTGTGCCTGATCAGTTTACAAAGGTTCAAAGAGAGTTGATCCTGAATCTGCTTACCTTGGTGGAAATATCTGAGGCATTCTGAACAGCTTCTGCTCAGATGATTTTAATAGCAGTTTCTCCTTTACTGCCTTTTCTCACTTTCATTTTGCTTAATTTCATTATTGCCAGAAACGTGTGAAAAATCAGAGGTCTGGTATTTATAATGGTGCAATCAGCTTTATATAAACTGCTCAAAAAAATTAAAGGAACACTTTGAAAACACATCAGATCTCAATGGGAAAAAAATCCTGCTGGATATCTCTACTGATATGTACTGGGTAATGTGGGAGAATGAAAAGATGCCACATCGTTTGATGGAAATGAAAATTATCAACCTGCAGAGGGCTCAATTCAAAGACACCCAGAAAATCAAAGTGAAAAAATGATGCAGCCGGCTAGTCCATTTTGCCAAATTTTCATTGCAGCAACTCCAAATCATACTCTGTAGTGTTTATGGCCCCCACGTGCTTGTATGCAGACCTGAAAACGTCGGGGCATGCTCCTAATGAGACGATGGATGATGTTGTGGGGGCAACTCCTCCTAGATCTGGACCAGAGCATCACTGAGCTCCTGGACAGTCTGAGGTGCAACCTTGCGGTGTTGGATGGACCAAAACATAATGTCCCAGAGGTGTTCTATTGGATTTAGGTCAGGCGAGCGTGGGGGCCAGTCAATGGTATCAATTCCTTCATCCTTCAGGAACTGCCTGCATACTTTCGCCACATGTGTCTGGGCATTGTCATGTACCAGTAGGAACCCAGGACCCACTGCACCAGCATAGGGTATGACAATGGGTCCAAGGATTTCATCCCAATACTTAATGGCAGTCAAGGTGCCATTGTCTAGCCTGTAGAGTTCTGTGCATCCCTCCATGGATATGCCTTCCCAGGCCATCACTGACCTACAATCAAACCGGTCATGCTGAACAATGTTACAGGCAGCATAACATTCTCCACAGCTTCTCCAGACCCTTTCACATCTGTCACATGTGCTCAGGGTGAACATGCTTTCATCTGTGAAAAGCACAGGGTGCCAGTGGTGGACCTGACAATTCTGGTATTCTACGGCAAATGCCAATTGCGCTTCACAGTGCCAGGCAGTGAGCACAGGGCCCACTAGAGGACATCTGGCCCTCAGGCCACCCTCATGAAGTCTGTTTCTGATTGTTTGGTCAGAAATATTCATACCAGTGGCCTGCTGGAGGTCATGTTGTAGCTCTCTGACAGTACGCATCCTGTTCCTCCTTGCCCAAAGGAGCAGATACCGGTCCTGCAGATAGGTTAGGGACCTTCTACGGCCCTGTCCAGCTCTCCTAGAGTAACTGCCTGTCTCCTGGAATCTCCTCCATGCCCTTGAGACTGTGCTGGGAGACACAATGTGATGTATTTATGTGCCATCCTGGAGAAGTTGGACTACCTGTGCAGCCTCTGTAGGGTCCTGGTATCACCTCATGCTACCAGTAGTGACACTGACCATAGCCAAATGCAAACCTAGTGAAAAAACAAACAGTCAGAAAAGATGAGGAGGAAAAAATGTCAGTGGCCACCACCTGTTCCCCCTCTAGTGCACCTGTTGTTAATTTTATTAACACCAAAGCAGCTGAAACTGATTAACAACCCCCTCTGCTACTTAACTGACCAGATCAATAGCACAGACGTTTCACTGACTTAATGCTATATGCTGATTAAAAAGTGTTCCTTTAAATTTTTTGAGCAGTATTTTGGCACCCCTTCCATTCTCCTCAGTTCTCATTATTATTCCTTTGTGTGGAGAGCTCATTAAGAAGAATTCCTGGGAAGGCTGCACACACAACAGGACAAGCCACTCTTACTATATAACCTGTTTCATCATGATATTTTTTAAGGTGTTTTCACATACAGTATAATATATAGCCATAGGTGCTGACTGTCTGTTTGTCTGTCCGTTTTTCCACATGAAAAAACCTGGCCCCCAGTGGACCAATTTTGTTGAAATATACACATTTTACTCTTCAAGGGAATCTGTTGAGATGGTTCAATTCTTCATTGTGGTACCTCAAACAGATTGTCCTGTATGTATGAAATTTCAAAATCTCCCAACAAAATGTATTGGCAAATTTGTGATCTTGCCTGTCTCAAAACAGAGAAGACAAAACATGAGTTTGCGGTTTTAATTTTACTTTGACAGTGGTTTCATCAACTTGTATATTTTGGATACTTTCGTCTTTTACTTGTCTGACAGACAGTCAGATCCCCAGTACAAGTTAGTTAAAACTCCATGAGAGGGTCGTGTGCAAAGCTGTTTGTAGAGAAATATATCATACATAACAGAAAAGTCACGAAAGCCTCCAAACACACCTGAATGTTACACTATGGATATTTATTTTATAGAGGACTGAGAGAAATTCAGTAGGCATTATATTTTTGGCAGAGATAATAGAGACATTCAGACAATATTTCATTAATGATTTTTAGTTTTACAGAATTGGGTGATCACAGCTTAATATAGTCAGCACATCAGCATCTTTGAGCATCAGGGATGGACTGGGTTCAAAAACTGAACCTGGACCAGGACAACTGGCTAGACACCAACCATTCTTGCCTCTCCTCTCACCTCCCACAGCACACTGTGGCTAGCAGGGGGCACACAGCTCCCCAAACCAAACTCGACACAGATAGATGTAGTTCAGTACACACAGTTTTTATTTTTATTGTGGGAAAACATTTTCACTCATTTCCCACTTACTCAGCGCAGTACAACAAGCACCAATAATACAACAAGTACAGCACTTTACCTTTGTCTTCTCTCTTTTTCTCTTTCTCTTTCTCTCCTTTCACCTCTACTCCTCCCAGCAAGCTTCATCTCCCTTCCTCCCAACTTTGGCTCCAGGAGTAGTACCAGCGGGTTCCTTTTATGCTGCATCCAGAAACACTTCAGGTGGCCCATTAGCATGATCCAGAAATGCTGTACTTCAGGGTGAGACGAAAGTCCAACATAGTAGGGCTCTGCAGCCCCTGCAGCACCCCCTGGCAGCACCCACATAACCCAACAGGGCTGTGGCAAACCCCAACTCCCCTTGGGCCCAGTGAGAATCCAGGGCCCTGCTGCAACCCGAAGTGCTGCCATCTGTTGCTCTGGGGGATATAATGCCCCGAGCACATTTTCTCCCGGGGTCCTTCCACTATAGAAGCACCCCAGCCATCCACCACAACATATAACAAGTAAAACGCAAATAAGGCAGATCAGTATTATGTCTAAAATACAATCACAAGCTGCATAGATGGTGCCATATTACCCTGACCTTGCACTCTAACTGTGCTCTTCAGCAGATGCTAAACATACCTATTAACAATACATTAAGAATGCAGTAGGGTCTAACACATGGACAAAGTTAGTTTGAGTCTTAACCACACATTTTTTCTACTGTTTAGTGTTACTACAGTGATAATGCAAAACAAAATGGGCAAAATAGGGTAAACAGGTCTCAGAAAATGAAAACCAGACCAGGACTTCACTGGTCAGTCTCTGAAACAGGCCTCATCCTGGGCAGTCTGGTCCCAAACTCAAAAAAGCCCAAAATGGGGCTCAGGCTCTTAAATGTACAAAAATGCCCTTTAAGGAAGAGGCTAACCAGAAATGTCTTCTTCTTCTTTCGGCTGCTCCCGTTAGGGGTTGCCACAGCGGATCATCTTGTCCGCATATTGATTTGGCAAAATTTTACACCGGATGCCTTTCCTGATGTAACCCTCTCCATTTATCTGGGCTTGGGACCGGCACGAAGAAACACACTGGTTTGTGCATCCCCTGTGGCTTGGTTAAATGTCTAGCTTAAATAGACAAAAGAAAATAAATATTTTGAAATTTCAAATTATAGAATCTCTTTGGAATTCATCTTCTCAACTTGAAAAAATAGAACTGAAGGCAGTTCATCAAAAGTGACATCATGTTGGCTCTTCCTCTTGATGTTCCACCCACAGAACACAAGGACTGGAGTTCTGATGCTGCAACACACCATCTACAGTATAATAATAAACCACCTTAATAAAAGGATAACTGTGTGTTCGTCCAGTTGCTATGGCTGTGTTACTCAAAAGATGGTGCGTCACAAACATTTAAAGGAATAAAATAAATTGCATTTGTCATTCCAATAGATGGTGTATCACAAACAATAAATGTGTTTTTACAAATCCCATACCAAATGGCATATAACAGAGGCATATGCATTGCATGGTGCACTGCAAACGCTAACATTGATGTCTACGTTGATTACTTAGATTTCAACCCATCATTGATGGGTAGCACAGCTAGTTATACGTAGAATCTACTATATAATAAAACACTAAGGTCAGTGTGTCCAGTCCCTCTGAGCAATCTTTGGCTTTGGTGATGTGATGAAAGTACGAGTGTGAGACACGTGAGGAGGAGTTAAGACATAAAAAGTACGCTGAGAGAGTTGGCTTCAAAAAGTATTTGAAAGTATATGAAGAGACTGCAGGTGAAAAAGGTGCCTTGAAAATATTGACAGAGTCAGAGAAGCAGGCATTATGGGAACACGTTCGAGAGAGTCATGAAGAAACATTCACACGTGTAAATACAGAGGAAAGGCGCTAAATGTACATGTAGTGAAAGGGATAACAAATATTTTGTAATTGTTATATTACCTGTCTTTCACAAGTACTGTGCCTAGTAATAACATAAAACAATATTAACAAAAAATGACATAAAAACAAAAAAGACACAAACAATAGTATTTGAAAAACATCAGAAATGATAATGATAAGGAAAATAAACCTCAACCAGAGAACAAACTCTGGCTAAAATACAAGTTAACATTTCTCCACATGAGCTTCAAAGTTGGCATCCTTGTAAATTGTAGCATGAAAGACTTTAGATCATTGGCTACATTAAATTTTAAATCATACGTCTGTTTACCGGGGTGTTGTCCTTTTGACTGCTATGGGCTGTTTCATTTGATTTTGTATCTTTTCATTAACTTTAACAACATGAATTGCTTAGAGATCTTTATATAGACAACATCTTTGCATCCTATGAACTATTACATTCCAAATTGAATTTTCCAGCAACACATTTCTTTCACTATCTTCGAATTAGAAACTTTGTTAAACAGAACCTGCCCAATTTTCCCCATCTCCCTCCTTCCTCTATGCTGGAAAAAATATTGCTCAGTTTTGAGGACTCAGACAGCATTTCTGCAATATATAAAATTATTTTACAGTCCCTCCCTTTCAAAGATTCAAGAGGACAATGGCAACAGGATCTCTCACTCAACATATCAGAAAAGGAGTGGAAGGTAGCAATGCAGAGAATTCACTCAACCTCCATATACGTAAAGCAAACAATTATTCAACTCAACATTATATATCGAGCACATCTCTCTTGCTTAAACTGTCCAAAATGTTTCCAGGGCAAGACCCAACCTGCAAACGCTGCAATCAAGTCCCAGCCTCACTGGGTCACATGTTTTGGGCCTGCACCAAATTAACATCATTCTGGACCAAAATTTTTAAGTGCCTTTCAGACAGCCTTGGCACGCAGACTTATTTTGCTAAACTGTAAGAATCCTAACTCTCCTCTTTTAATCAGTGGGTAACTGATGTTCTATATTATTTGAAGTTGGAAAAAATGAAATTCTCACTTAGCAGATCTGTGCAGAACTTTTTCAAAACCTGGCAGGATCTAATCAATAATATTTTAGAATAAGCTCTTAAAGCACTGAGGAAGTAGATTCTCTTCCCATTTTTTTTTTCTTCTCCATTTATCTTTATCCGCCTATTAAACTCATCAATTTCTTTATTTTTACTAGCTTTAAGTTTTATTCCGTTGGCCATATTCTCTTTCTCAGGTTTGGGGATTGATTTGTTTTCAATCCTATTTTTTGTAAAAATGTATCTATTTTTATGGAATGATTACAATAAAATCAATAAAATAAAAAAAAAAAACTTTAACAACATGTAACTGTTTCTTCTCAATATATTGCCTTGTACATATGCCTAGGTAAAATAGAAAGATATATACTGTATATATTTATGTGTATATATTGTGAAGGATGGCCAGCCATATATTCCGGACCACACCTCCAAGCCACCAGATGGAGCCCTCCCAGTGGCATAAAGGTTCCCCGAATTCCAGCAGGGCTTCATGGACTTTGTAGTTTCTATAAACAGCCCTGCTGGATACCATAGGAGCCACCAGGAGCCGCTATAGGGAGGCTTGTGGAGTGCTATGTGCCCTATAATTCGGAAGTACGTCTTGGACATGTGATCAATAGGAATGATGTGCTTCCAGGGTGAAGGAAAAGACTTTGTAGCTGACCTGGAAGTGATAGGGAACCTCATGGACTGTATGGCAGATTCACTTCCGGGTCAGGAGATATAAAAGGACCATGGGAACTCACAGACGGAAAGCTGAGCTGGGTGGTAGGAGGGCAGCACGTCTGGGAGTTGGAGGATTGAGTATTGTGGTATTGATTATTTAATTAGTAGTGTGGAGTGGTGGTGCTTGGTGCACATAATTATTATAATAAAAATATTAATTATTGGACTTTTACCTGGTGTTTGGCGTGGGTTCAAGGGAGCGATAGTGCCCCCTACTGTTACAATATATTAATTAGATCTGGCTCTTTTATATTCAGCTTTAATGTATAAATATTGAAAACCTTTTTCTGATAACAGTGAAGGATTGTTTTGCACTTTAGTGGTAAAATTTTGCTTAACAATGCCTGGTTGATTTTCTATTTAGTATACTTACATTTATTAGAAATGATAATAGTATTAATTAATGATAATAATCCAAGTAAATGTGGTATATCTTTGTTTTTGTTGATTAATCTGAGAAAAGTACCATGAGTTGCATGGAAATGTATGATAAGGTGCTATATAAATAAAGTCATTATTATCATTACTGACATTTAGCATGAGCACTGTGCTCCTAATTTTATTTATTTTATTCTTCACTACCACAGTTCTACTATGGATTAATGTGTGTTTATGTATTTTATTGTTATTTGTGTTGTTTTTAAGTTATTATGTATCATATTTTTATATAATGAACTGCATTGGCTTGCGCACCATCATAAGTTGTGTAACAAAATAAGAGAATTCAAAACGAAGACTTGGATTACCACCGTAGTTATCCCATTTGATGATGGTGACCTAGAAAAAAAGAAAAGGAGCACAAGCAGGTGCTAAATAATGGCTCTTGCTGTGAATAAATATAAAGCTGAGTTGTATTAACTTCAGACTTGGAGTTCTGTCATTGTCAATCATGGGTCCTTAATGAACACCTACTTCTTGTTGCCTTCGGGTTTTAATACTGGATTCCCGGAAGGAGCAGGGCTTCCACGGGCATGCGGAAGTGATGTTAGCTGTCCTCCAGCCAACATCTCTTTGAACTGCGGGAGTCAAAGGAGAGGTTGTCTGTAACAGTGCCCCCTCTTGTCTTGCTTATCTTGCTGCAGCCCTGAACATGTCACCCAAGCACTAATACGTGACAGGAGTCATAGTCAACAGACTGTTGTGCTGATGACTTCTGCATTTGCTATCTTTGCTCATTTTCCTTGCTTCTTCTTGGAGTGCTTTATGATGCCTTCCCGTGCTATTGGATAGATGGTAAATATGAGTTTCTGAGTCACAAATTTCAAATGAATGCCCTGTGAACTTGAAACTGCAAGTTGGACCATTCAGAGAAAACAAAACCTACCTTAATTCTGTAAGTTGTGGTGTAACTCTGACCTTTCAGATTAGTTAATTGTATAAAATCTTCATATATAATATGCTAACATGGCTGTTCGTTTGTCTGTCCAGGATTTTAAATCACCTGTAGCTCGCAAACCGTTTGACCTATTGACCTGAAAATTGGTACACATATACTATGTGACGTCTACTATCCGCTTTCGGGGTGATGATTGACCTCCAAGGTTATTCCTCTTTTTATTTTATTATAGAATCAGCTCTCGGCAGCGGCCAGCAGGGCGGCTCTGCGGCGCATGCATACGGGCGCCGTTGTCATCCCTACCACCTTCGCCGTCACTTCCCCTACCTCTTCATATCTTAAATCATTCTTGAGGCAGATTGAAGACTTAAGTGCCAGCTTAAGTGAAAAATTACGAGAAACATACTAATTGCAACACAAACACTGATTTTATTACTTTTATTTATTTATTTATTATATTTTATTGGAATCCATACAAAGCAATCAAGTTTTTACAAAAAGAAAAATTAAGTTAAGAACAGATCGATCCCCACCTCTGAGAGAGAGAGCAAACTAAACGGCGTAAAATTTAAGGCTTGTAAACATACCTAAATTAATAAATTCTCTGTGCTTCATGAACTTATTTTAAAATATTACTGATTAGATCCTGCCATGTTTTGAAAAAAGTCTGTACGGATCCTCTAACTGAGTCTTTGATTTTTTCCAATTTTAAATAATATAACACATCGGTTTCCCACTGACTTAAAAGAGGAGAGTTTGGGTTCTTCCAGTTTATCAGAATGAGTCTGCGTGCCAAGAGTGTAGTGAATGCAATCACAATTTGTTTGTCTTTCTCCACTTTAAGCCCCTCTGGAAGAACCCCAAACACAGCTGTTAATGGGTTAGGAGGGATTGTGAGTCCAAGACTGTCTGAGAGGTAATTCAAAATTTTTGTCCAGAATAATGTTAATTTGGTGCAGGCCCAGAACATGTGGCCCAGTGAGGCTGGGGCTTGGTTGCAACGTTCACAGGTTGGATCATGCCCTGGAAACATTTTGGAGAGTTTTAGTCGAGACAGATGTGCTCGATATAATTTGAGTTGTATAATTGTATGCTTTGCGCATATGGAGCTCGAGTGAATTCTCTGCATTGCTACTTTCCACTCCTTTTCTGATATATTAATTGAGAGATCTTTTTCCCAGTGTCCTCTTGGATCTTTGAAAGGGAGGGATTGTAAAATGATTTTATATATTGTAGATATGGAGTCTAAATCCTTAAGATTGAGCAATAGATTTAATTACTTTTAATGCAAAAAGATGCCGGTGAGAAGAAGTGGGCCGCTAGGGTGGAGAAAGGAAGAGCTGATCAGGAAGCAGCAAGCACATCAACCTCTAAGCAAACGAATGCTAAACATACAGAGGAAGAGGATGAAATCTATGAATGCTCAAGTCAAGTGTGTTCACTGCATGTTATTGTGCAGTGCACCATTACTGGCAAAATATATTATCTGTTCAGCCAAGCCAGAAATACATTTCTTGTTGAATGGCATTTGAAGTGAAATGATACACATTAGTTTTCCTATTATTTTCACAATAAATATAGTTTATCTTCACTTGCTTTTTTGGGGGGGAAGTGAGAAGATGGAATGTTACAAGTCTGAGAGCTCCAAAAGCTCTACTAGCAGAAGAATGCACCATTAGCAATTTTTTTGTTACTTTTCAGCTCTGCTTCCATTTGTGTTTTGGAACAAATTTTTCCTGTCTTGCACTTCCCACTTCTTTGCTTCAGGAAAAAGGTAATGGGGAATGACCTTGGAGTTAGTCGAATGATGTAGTTAGGCAGATGCATGGTGGATGTGGGCTACACATGTCACATGACATCTTTCTCAATCACTTAGAGAGAGTGAGAACAGCCCACTGGCAGCTGTACCCACAGTCCTAAGGGCCAGTACAACCTTGGAGTATAGAAGTGTTTTTAAAATGTTGTCCCTTAGATTTCATACAGCAGGAGTACACCCATTAATGGTAGCCTCAATGCAGCATGCCTTCTGAAATCAAACAATCATATTATCTGTTATTATCTATCTATTTTTCACAGTAACTCCTGACTGTAGTGTGGTTGAATTTATAGTTAAGGACAAGCCACTGCGCTCATACAGTTAAAGGTCAGGACAGAGATGGAATCTAAACAACTGCTACAGGGGCTAAATAAAAGTGGTACTGGAGAAAAAAGGAAAGAACTGATAACACTAGCAGAGCTACAAGTCAGAGGAGTGGACTTACAGAAGCAAGGAGGTGCAGGACAATGTGTATAACGCTGGATTCTGGAACACTGTGTCTACCTGTTGTCACAAACTCTACAAAGAACCATAGCAAAGTTTGGTGCAGCCACCCATATATTTGGTTTCCAGGCTGCAAATTGCAAGTATATGATAGCACTGATGTGCACAAACTGGAGTCCAAAACAGAAAATAGAGGGAATAGGGAAAAGGTGGAGGCTTTTAAAGGTCAGGGCAGGAAGTGACATCAAAGGGGCCGGGATCTTCAGCCATAGGCTCGAGCCCAGAAGTGACATCAAGAGGGCCGGACCTGGCAAGGCCTTCCTCTATAGGTTCAGACCCGGAAATGACGTCAACAGGGCCAGGTGGAACTTCCAGTGAATGGTCTGCAAGAAAGTGGGAAAAAGAGTCAGCGCACTCTACCACATCCTGGTCAGATTTGGAATTTCCTTTACTCAATCCCTTCAACTGCCTCCCATGCGCACTGTTCAATCCCTACTTCTGACTTACAGTGGGATATTTCATTGGTGTGTGCTCCATTTATGTTATTGGGATGATGTGCAGTGTTGAAAGGCACAACAGAAAATAAAAGTTGACTCTTTGTATATTTGTCTAAAAACAAGTGACAGTGCGTGCAAAAGAGAAATGGCTAACATAGAATGACATCTGAATAGGAAAAGCTAGCACATCCATTATGCATTAGGAAAATGGGTCAGAAATCAGGCTAAATAATCCACACCGCTCTGGCCATGACAAAGCTGTAAAGCTCAATGCACATTATGATTTTAAGGCTCTTCTGAAATGTGAAACAAAACAAACTTAAGAGTCAATAATAAAGACAACATATCTCTGTCATTCCTCCAATATAATAAACTGCCAATGCTCAAAAAAAAAAAAAAACTGAAAAAGAGCAAGTTAAAAAATATTGTTTTTAAATGAGCTCCTAGAATCTGTTAAGGGCTAAGTGACCCTCAAGCAATCCTACATGCTGTCATGCTGCAATAAATTATTGCTGGCAGAAATTCTCACAACAAAGCAGAGGGACATCATCCAACAATAAAAAACACATTTTTACTAGCACAAAGACAGAATCTTGAATTTCGATTTTTTTCTGCAAGGTTAGGCATTACATTTTTTTCAGTAAGAAAACATTTCTTCCGTATCAGCTTTGAGCCTGGAGAACAATGAGATGTCACACTCATCTTATTATGAATTGCAGAAATGTCTGTGAAAAATAAACTGCAGTACTTAAAACGATCCGTATATTATTTAGGATTTTGTATACTGCCTTTCATATAAATAATATATAATATAGTATTAATGAACAGCACAAGGCATTTAGAATGAACCAGAATTTGCCCATGTAATTAATTGTTTATTAGACAGGGGTTCCAGAAGGAACTATTTACTCTGTACACCTCAGACTTTAGATAAAATACTGAATCATGTCGCATGCAGACATTTTCTAATTGCACAGCCAAAGTTGAATGTATCAACCATGGGCAGTAGGAGGATGAATACAAGATGCTAGTGAAGAACTTTGTTGAATAGTGCAAACTGAACCACCTGCACCTAAACATCAGTTAGGAAAAGGAGATTATCATAGACTTCAGGAAGATCAAACCCACTCTGCCCCCGGTTCTTACTGATTGTCAAAATATGGAGTTTGTAAGGACGTAAAGAGACATCTCGAAGTGCATCTGAACAATAGGCTTAAGTGGAGTACCAGTGCAGAAGTTGTAAACAAGAAATGTCAAAGTACGCCTCTGTTTCTGTAGGCCACTCTTACAAGTTTTTTCTATCAGTGTGTAGTGACCAAAATGCGATAGTGTGCTAGGGAAATGGCATCAGTGCAGGTGAGGGCAACAGACTAAATCTACTGATTGAAAAGACTGATTCAATCTTGGGAGTCAGGCTGGACTCACTGTAGGAAGTGGCAGAACAGAAGATGACGTAGAGCAAAACTCACCTCAAAGAAAAACACGCCATTTTTGGATGAGCATTCAGAATAAGACTTTATTCCATAGAGCACTAAGCCGTCTCAGTTCATTGAAGTGAGCCCCTTAACCCATTTGTGGGCCTCGTATTAATTACAAATCTTATCACAAAACAACCTTGCTTTACACATTTTTCATTGCTATCTGACTCCTAAGGCATAACTCCCTCATCCTGTTGGCTTGCTTTTTCCACCAATATTTCCTTATGCTCATTTGGCATAATCACTTTCTATCTATCTCTTGCCACTATTATCTTGATTTGAATGCAACACTTGCCACTTGGCCATCACCTAATCACCTCTCCATATTCGCTTAATTAGTTTTCACATTCCTAACTTTGGGCTGATAAATATTAGTGGTTTTCTAGTTACTGTATTTAGAAAAAAAAGTATAGGCATGAGCCTTTAATAATTAACTCTTACATGACTTAAAGATAGCTATTACAACATGTTTTACTTTAATTTGATTGAGATTACTATGATACATAGATTTAAATCCTCTATAAAGTCACTCAGGAAGCTGTTTACTATCCTGTACAATGATTATCATCGCTTAACATGAGGAGCACATTCATTAACAGACTCCAAGGAGCGCTATGTGAGGTTGTTTAAACTCTCAACCATCAGGTTCTATAATGAGTCACCCCATAGCCGAGGTGGTATTGTTCCCTGTGTGCTGAATGGTACAGAGCTGGTCTAGCAGAAAATGACATTATGTGCAATATACTGTGTCAATGACAAACATCCTGTACTGTGAAATTGTAACTGATAAGTATGTGCAATCTAATGACTTTATACTTACACTTTGTTAATTCATAGATAATTCTTGTTATATGTGTATTTGTACCTTGTTGACATATCTAGCATTATTATAATTCTTGTTATATGCACATTTGTGACTTTTTTTGTCTAAATCTGCCACTTCCTTTAAAATGAATACAGTATCTATCTATCTATCTATCTATCTATCTATCTATCTATCTATCTATCTATCTATCTATCTATCTAATCTCAGATAAGGGCACCCAAATGCAAGAGAACAGAACGAACCTAACAAATGTATAAATGAGATGATTACTTTGATCATATATGTTGTGGAAATTATTATTCAAGTTAGGCCTTCTTCGGTGGGTTGGCACCCTGCCCAGGAGTGGTTCCTGCCTTGTGCCCTGTGTTGGCTGGGATTGGCTCCAGCAGACCCCCATGACCCTGTGTTTGGATTCAGCGGGTTGGAAAATGAATGGATGGATGGAAGTTAGGTCTTTGTTTCGTTTAGCAAGCATAACACAAGAGGACTATCTGCAGTAAAAATAATGAACTATAAATACTCAAAAATAAGAGATCACCCCTGATTCAGTCTAGAATAGCTTTGTAAGTAGGACTGGCACAGCAGAGGATTGGAAATGTGGTTACTATAATTGTGGGTCCACTTAGAGAAGACAAATGAAAAAGAAATTCAGTTCCTGATTTGGTCACGGTTAACTGTAGAGTTTGTACATCCTCTCCACAGCTGAACAAGTTTTTTCCAAGTACTGTAACATCTACTAGAGAGTGGCCTGGAGAGCTTGGAAGTGTATGGATGTGTGGCATGTATGTTTTTGCTTTGTCCTTACAAGTTGCAACCCTCAAATGTAAAAATAAGTTCACATGGAGGAATTAAACTTAAATTTCCTTTCCTGGGTCAAGTTCACAGTTTGATTTTGTATCAAAAAATTATAGGTAAAACCAATTTTCACAAGCTTTCTTCCTATACGTAGACCAATTGTGACATATACAATCCAGACATGGTGGTTAACTGAAAGAAACAATCTTTATATAATGAGGTGGCACAGTCTTTCCCCAGGATTGGTGGGCTCCCTCACTAGTCGTCTTCTTGCACAATCACTCAGTTTTTGTGGATGGTGTACTCAAGGTAGAATTATAGATGTGACATAACTTTTCCATTTCTTAATGATTGAGATATTCAGTTACTTGGATATTTTCTTGTAAGCATTGATGTGGCATGCAATGGTCTGTATATTGAGAGAGTGTTATGTAAAAGACTAATACGCAGCCCCAGAGCAGATTGCTATGCTACAAACCTCACGGGTGTGGACATAATACCTACTTTCTGGATACATGCACTGCCACTGCCTGGTCTGGCATGGCCTTTGATCCAGCTTGGCCATTGAATGGTGTGTCAGAAAGAGGCAGTGTTGCCTGTTTGAACATGGCCACTGAGAGAGAGGTTCTACTCCTCCTCCATAGATGTTACAGAAACTGAGCTTCTTTGTTACCTCTATCTTTTTCTTAGTCCATCTACCTTGATATACCCCCTGGACTAATGACATATCATAGTGCCAGGCATCTTCCTGTTTCATTCCAATCTCATTTCAACACATCTCATTTTGGACGGATTTAGACAACATTCCACCCTATGCTCTCTCTCTGGAGAGGGAATGGACATCGTAACCTTTACTTACCCCTACCATTCCAGGTTATGCTGGACTATTAATGGCCTTTCATCTCAGTCCATCTGTATTTCCCTGGCTATCTGGCCAGTCAGTTTCTGAGATGTTATCATTACTAGTTTTGACCTTCTAAAGTATCTTTTTTCCAAAGTACTTTGGCTGTCTGTATCCATGGGTTCCGCATCTGCAGAATCAGCCAACTGCAGATCGAATATATTTTATTATTATACCATCCCAGTAAGTAACTAATAAAATGTGAATTTCCCCTTGGGATCAATAAAGTATCTATCTATCTATCTATCTATCTATCTATCTAAATGACCATCAATTCATTGCATTGAGGTGGGCAAGGAACTACAATATTAAAACTGGCTTCTCCTGTTACTGTAACCCAATTGTACTTAGTGTGATGCCTAGAAAACAACAATGGATGCATATAGTTTGTGCCCCTTGGTAATGGTCAACAGCCCCCATGTAGGCTACCAATTATGTGATAAAGAAGCACTAACAAAGCAGAAAATGGCAGATACTTTAGATCTTGTGACACAATCAAATGCCAGTGCTACTGATTTTAGTCATTCTCAGAAATGTTAACTTCAGCTTTGTTACCAGCTTTGTCTACTCATATTCGGATTTGACAGCACTGTAGCCTTACAGTGTTCTGCCACTGTAAAATGGTAGTCTGTAGAAGGCATCAGGATCTGGAAATTAGAAGAAAGCTAAGCATCTAAATCCAAAACGCTAATGACAATTTTTTCAAACAAAAAAAAAACTTTCAAAGGTCCATTTCCAAAATGACTGAAAACAACTAAAGTCTAATGAATTTTTTCTATATCCACAATCTTGAACACAGAAGTTAGCATGCTGCCATTCTAAATACTAACTTGGTGATGATACCATGTGATGTATTTTCTGTTGTCACATGGTAGAAATACAGGGCTATAACAACCACATGACTGCTGCTAGGGAGAAACATATAAAATGGTGGCCTCCATGTCAGAAAATGATTAATAAAATGGTGTCTTGAATGTCAGAGTAGCAACACATTTTCATCACAATGGCCAAAACACACAGAAAAATAAAAATAAATACCAAAATGAACTCTGCACAGAACAAATCTCCTAATTCATGACATGTAGTGTCCTTATTTGCCTCATTCAAGCCTGAGGGAAAGGGAGAATACAGTGAAAGATTTGGAAATTCACCTTGATAGAGAATGATTGCAGAGAAGAGTAGATTTCAGCAGAGAGTCAATAGGCAAGTACAAATCTGTATTGCTGAATTTTGAAAATGATGTTTCAGGAAACCCTTCTCCAAAAGGAACAGATAAAGGCTTGATGACAGTTTTATACAGTCCTTATTATGATTTATACAGAATACAGTGAAATTATTAGTTTCATGTATTAAACAATGTGTGATATGTCACCTAAACATGCGGCACAGTTGATATACCTACTAGAATACTTCTTAAAATTTTTGCATTTTAATATTATGAATTTAATAAAAAATAAATAGCAATTATGGTATCCTCATAATTCAAATATTTATTTCTATGACAATGTTTGGAGATTTTTAAGGTAAGGGAAACAGAAGTTTTGAGGTAGCTTGGTTAGATGGAAAGAATTAGGAAAATACAGTAGGTAAAGTAATCAGTCAAACAGCAATTATTTACTATGAACTGTAATGTTAACAGAACTGTAGTGGAATTATGTGTAATAAAAAAGAATGAATTAAGTATTTTATTGGACTGTTCCAGTGCCTCAATAATCAGTAATTTATATCAGTCTTCTAGTTATTGCTGCTGGGTTTGGGTCCAATCAATATATTATCATAGTCATCATAGTCTGCCATCATGTCTTCCTACACAGTTATTGTACTTAGCCATTTGTCTACATATATACACACAGGACTCTACACAGTATAAATTCCATTAAATTCAATTTTTGATTAATATAAAGTATTGTCTGGAGTAAAGGGAGAATTAAATCACGACCCTCTTAAGAACATATGATATAATCATGAACAATTCCTCTGACTAAAAGAAGATTATTGGTAATTTCCAACAGAGATTTACTGCCATTTTCTCTAAGTATTAATGAAAAACAGAGAAAGTTATGTGGATCTCAAGGACTTCCATACAGCCTTTTCTTTTTTCCTCTTCTCTTAGCTGTTCTGACTTTTTTTTCATTGTGCATGCCAGATGAATGGTACAATCTCCATCTCTGTCCATTAAAGGGCAGTGTAGTTACTATAAATGTATGCATTTGTCCAGCAGTTATAGGTCATTACCAGCCATATGCCTTAATTTAGATGGCAGAAAAAGAAAATCTGTGAACACTACACCAGTTTTAGCATCATTACACTGGTTACCCACATATTTTAGAATTGACTTTAAAAGATTACTAATGGGGGTGGCTTGGTGGTGCAGTAGGTAGCGCTGCTGCCTCGCAAGTTAGGAGACCTGGGTTTGCTTCCCGGATCCTCCCTGCGTGGAGTTTGGATAATGGATGGATAGATATTACTAATGGTATATAAAACTTTAAATAATGTTGATCCTTCCTGTATTTTGCAGCGTCTGTCCTCCTACATTTAAAATCATAATGTTAGATCTTCTAATAGTGGTCTGCTGATCTAAGAACCAAGCATAATGGAAGTGGTGAATCAGCCTTTTGCTCTTAGGCACCAAAAATCTTGAATACTTTACCAATAGAGATACACCAGGTTAAAACTGTAGATCCCTTTAAAAATACTACTAAAAAAACTCTTTATAAAGCACTTCGAGCTACATCATTTGTATGAAAATGTGCTATAGAAATAAATTTTGGAATATAACAAGGAGAGAACCCAAAGGTTCTGTACAAGAGTAATCTGCTGAGTCCACAAGCCAAGTCTTTTATGTTCCTATAGACTATCTGGCAGTTATGGGAAATCTTTGAAGGATAAAAGCAAAATCCTTCAATTTTCTGCTACAATATAAGAATAGGTGCAATTAACAACATCTGCTTGATGCTCTTAAGTTTCTTTTAGGTTGGCATTGGCAGGTATGGTCACCTAATTTTAATAGGGAAAGGATCCAGCCTATATGAGCAATGTTGGCATAATTTTAAACCTTGTAAAAGATCACAGAAGAAACAAATGCTTAAAACTACTGATGCATTCCTTATCTTGTTATTAGGGTTAAGAGCTGTCATAAGCATATACAAATATACAGATATATTTGCACAGGAAAGACAAGAAATTAAACAAACAACTATATAAGGTAAAAATGGATTTCATGGCTATTGATGTTTCATTCTGCAATAAATTGGTCATTTGTCTAGACACATTAAATTAAAACAAATGTCAGTGTAGAAAATAAGCCAGTTTAAAAGAAGTTTCAGAAAATATAGTTATGTAAGCAACACAAGTAGTAAAAAAAAAAAAATCTTGGTTTTCCTGAACAGGAAAAGCGGGTAATGAAAAAAGAGGGATAGATTAATAAAGTCAATCCTTTCAAGGACAGCTGTAAAGTGCAAGTAATTCTAGTTTTAGTGTGTTATATAAAGAAAATACACAATTGACTGCCTGAATGAAAATCTCAGAAGGACATTCCCATGACTTTACATAAAAGTATTTTAGGGATGGTAGGAAAATATATGGCATAAGCTACCCAAGAAAGACCCACTATGTCGCGTTTAAAGCAGTTCTAATGTAGTCTGTATTTTTTGTATTTGTATAAATTGGAGGAACAGGTTTTTGTTTGTAAGAAGCACATTTCTGAAAATGTTCTTTCAATAAAATAAATACAGGGGGGCTTAGACTATACATAGTCAAAGAAATGCTTAAATATATTTTCAAAATTGTCTTGTCAGTACTTCGTAAGATTTCAGCAGACAAAACATCTAATTACTAAAGCATACTCAGCAAATAAGAAACAACAGTTGTCATTGGTTGCACCAATGCAACATAAGAGCACAAAAATTCTCAAGAAAAAAGCCTTTAGTATCTTAATGGTTAAATCTATACGGTGTACTTTGTCAGATGATGATGACATCAGACAGTAACACAATGCCAGGCATCAGCATCCCATTGTTTGATGAAATTTTATGGATACAAATTCTCATTTACACATAGCATAATTGTTGTGATAATAAAATGGGTGAGGCCTTTAAGAAGACCTACAAAAATAGTCCAGAATCCTCATTGTCCTGCCCCAATTCATGTCTCATTCAGAGAAGCCTGATCCTAGGTAACTGGGAGACTTTGGATGTGACTAGGCCACAGAAACGGTGATTTTAAAGTTCAAAATGCTTTAAAGTCTCAAAAAAATAAAATAGTTTGTCACAAGAGGGGGAACTGTGAAATTTCTGTTTTGTACAGAGAAAAGTTATACAAGAATCTTAAAAAAAACAGATTTATTCACAAATATAGATAAATTCAAAAGAGCAAAAAATATTGTCCAAAAGCAATCCAAGGTAAAACAGTCCCAAAATACAATCTGGAGAAATAACCCAATACACAGGGAAAAGTCAACACAATTTGTAAATTCATTAAGAAAATCAATGCAACAATCACTAAAAACTCATTCGATGAACCACTATGTGACTCACTTCACCAGGCTGCCTTTAAAGGCTGGGTGCAGTTCCTCAACAGGGATGCAACGGTGGTCCAATTCCTTGTGGTTCCACCCACAAAATACAAGGAATGTCAGAGGACAATTGTCATGAAGTAGGAGTTCCAAAGTGCGTAAGTCCCAAAAGAACTACCAACAATGTTCACTAGAGGGGGAAGTCCCAGCAAAAACCCTGACTAGACACAAGAAGGCCCTTTTAGAATCTTTATAAAATAAACAATTTATTCTTCACAATAATGTTTTCTAATCATAATGAAGCTCCATGGAACACAAAGACAAAATGGAATTGCCTGTAACAAGATGTCAATCCAAATCAAACAAGTCCAAATGTAGATTCTAAAGTGAAAACACAGAACAGAAGGTCAAACAAATCCAGAAAATCACAAGGTACACTGAATTTACAAAAGCACAAGAATTCACCATTCCTAAGGGCAATTTGAAATGAACTGCCAGGAGCTGTGGGAGACCCTCCAGATACAGTATATAGGGGAGAAGGCAGTTCCTGGTGGTGATTGGTGGGGGGCCCTGCCTCTTGGGGGACCACCCACGAAACACATGAAACATAAAACAGGCAAAAGAAAACATAACAGATAGTTAAGAACATTAAGTAACATTAAATTAAATAACTGGTCAACAACGAACAAAAAGTACAAAAAACATGTCTTTGAACACCAGCCACTGGAGGAACCCTGGATGAGATATATCAACAATGTCACACATAAAAAAATATAATAAATAAATAGAACAAAATTAACAGAGGGTGCTACATATGTTGCATTGTGGTAGCATCAGCTTCCAGAACCTGCTTCAAGACAAGTCGCCATATAGCAATTGTTGTTAGCTCTGAAACATGCAGATGGCATGATATATTCTATAATGCCACTACTTTGGAATTAAGCATTTTTAATTGACTGAATTTATGTCATCAACATTGAAAATATTGCATAAATATTCTCATAGATACATTTTAAGGAGACTAACAGAATTTTCTTGTTTTTAAAAGCATATCAAAAGGACCTTCAGACGAAGCCAAGGTAAGTACACATAGAATAAAGACTGGTAACCAAAGCTTACAGGGCAACAAGTCATTAGACAAAAAAAAAAGGAGTGTAAGTAGGAACTTAAATGAAACAGCTGGATTAGATTGTATACATAAATAGTGGCACATTTTTGAAGGTACTTCAGTAGAGACATCATCACAGCTCCATTTTGGAGGTGATTTTTCTAACTGTTGCTGGCATTTTTGTGCACTACTTTATGAATGCATTCAAGTTTTACCTAGTATTGACCCTATTGATAGACACATTGACTATGACTAGTGATGTCATTCCAATACGCCTATATTATGATGGCACAACGGTTAGTCTGAACTTTTATTTAATAAAAGGAAAAAAATCTTCATGATATAAAGAAGACTTAGAGATTTAAAACTGGCCAAAGTTCCATGCTTATCAGTCTAACTTTGTCACACTGTTTTTTTTTCAATTAAGTTTCTAACCTCTTACTGTCTGATAGTTGTTTTGAAACCAGATTTACATGTTTGCACCTCTGCCATTGTAAAAACCCTCACTGACATGTCTTATGTGAGTGTCAATATGTTGAGAAAAAAAAAACTGAATTCCAGCAATGTAAACCATGGCAAAAATTCCATAAAAAAAATTTTGTTTGTTCCAATCTAGAGGATGTCAGTGTTTGCTGTTCATCCTGGAATAACTCCAGTTATTATTTCTCAGTTTTTTTATTTTTAATAAATTTGCAAAAACCTCAAGTAAACGTTTTTCACATTATCATTATGGGGTGTTGTGTGTAGAATTCTGAGAAAAAAAAAAGAATTTAATCCATTTTGGAATAAGGCTGTAACATAACAAAATGTGGAAAAAGTGATGCTGTGAATACTTTCCGGATGCACTGTAGTAGACAGGTTCTTGAAAGTGTATACTTTCTGTTATTGATGATTAACTACATTTTTTAGGTTTCTTTAAGTATTTATTTCAGATACAGGAATACAATTTATACTGTATTTTGGCTTTGGAATTTTTTTTTATCAAGACAGAGTGAAATATTGACCTCACTTCAGGTTACCACTCAGTGGGAAATGGAAAGACAAGAGAAAATGAACCATGAATTAGAACTGCTCTTAAGGGACAATCTACAGTTCAGCATTTCCAAATACTGATTGGAGGATGGTTGTACCCATAACAGAATTTTTCTAGAATGCCATTTTCAAATTCAACTCACTTTGATTCCTAGTTGGAGCATTTAGAGATGCTGTGGGACATCCGGTGTAATTGTGCAGAAAATCCTATTGGTAGCATGAGCCTCTGTCCTAACATTTATTGATATATTGATAGGAAATGTAAAATTCACCCAAATTTTATTATTATTAATTGGACAGAAGCTGTGACTTGCTACATTAGATTCCAAGATTTATTGGAATTCTACCATAAGAAAGAAAGTGGGTCCAGATACATATCAGCTAGGCCTCACCACTTATTTAAGAATATATCTAACCCTTTGTGTTTTCCAGAAAAGTTGTCACCTTGTAGTCTTTACTCATATCTGGAAATTCCTCTCTTACCAGTAGAAGGAGGTAGTGAACTAGAATATTTTGTGCCCCTCATAGTCATTTTCTTCCGAAACAGGATGAGTGCATTTGGCATCTATGTCTCTGAAGAGTGGCTCTCTCAGCAACATTTAGAAAACAGTTGGTTTAAATTTTACAAATAAATACATTTTATTTTGGATTATATATATTTTTAAAGCACTCCAGTGTTGACTTAGTCAAAGCCCTGTGTTGTGGGTGATACAATTTAAAGTGTTATTTTGGGAATGCTTCCACATTCTTTCTAATGCTGCTAGTCACACGGTTCTTAAACTTGTGATGTCATCACATCTCTTCTAAATAAGCTGATGGCATATTTAGCTACTTGCTCAGACTTAAAAATAAAAACAAAAGCAATCGCCTATATCTATCCATTCATTATCCAACCTGCTATATCCTAACACAGGGTCGCGGGGGTCTGCTGGAGCCAATCCCAGCCAACAAAGGGTGCAAGGCAGGAAACAAACCCCAGGAAGGGCACCAGCCCACCGCAGGGCACCCACCATGGACAATTTAGAATCGCCAATGCACCTAACCTGCATGTCTTTGGATTGTGGGAGGAAACTGGAGTACCCGGAAGAAACCCATGCAGACATGGGGAGAACATGCAAACTCCAGGCAGGGAGGACCCGGGAAGTGAACCCTGGTCTCCTAACTGCGAGGCAGCAGTGCTACCCACTGTGCCACCATGCCAATTGCCTACATTATTAAGGAAATGATCTGAGCATCAATTTCACTGCAATTAATTGAATATAGCATCTTATACTATTCCTTAATATTTTACTTTTCTGTGTTCGATAGTCTTTGGAACATCTACAATGCTGAATTACAGTAAACATTTTTTTTCATTACAACACAATTTAAAAAAAAAGTAAAAGACAATTTAAGAGATGTATTGTCCAAGAAGAAATCATTGAAAATGAGAAGCAAATTGCAAATGAACTAAATAAATATTTTACAAAAGTATCTGAAAAAATATAAATAATTGGAATGTTTTAGGCAGATGAAAAAATCTGAACCCAGGCCAAATGGCATTTTAGGTGTTGTACTCAAAGGAAAGAATTTATCTATAAACATTTATTAAATATATTTCAATAATCATTTCAGACTGGAGACGTGCCTGATGACCAACAAGTTGCAAAATACACTACAATTTACAAGAAGAGACAAAGTGGATCCTGTTGATTACAGATCAATAAGTCTAACTTCTATACCATGAAAAATAATGGAAACTATAATAAACAAATTAGAAATCCAGCATGGGTTTATGAGAGAAAAACTTCATAGACCAGTCAACTAGACACCACTCTATTGGCTCTGACAAAATCACAGCCAAACACATAATTGTCTTTGACTTTCAAGAAGCCTTTGATACACTTCCATCATAAAGGTAATTTTTAAAACTATAAACTATTGGCATCAGAAGTAATCTACAAAGCAGGATTATGAGTGGGTCATTTATCAAGAAATATAGAGCGTGATTGATGCTAAAATTGGAGAAATATCAGATACTTAATAAAATTGCAAAAATAAATCAAAAAGATTGGCGGACACTTCAAAATGAAGTTTAATATAGAAAAGTGTGAAGTGCTACATACTGTATAGGCAAAATAAATATCGATTATAAACACAATAATGGAGACACTGGAGAATCAAGCTCTGTAAAGGATTTAATGGGCTTAGGTTTTTGCAATATTATCATTGTCTAACCAATGCTCAGAAGCAATTAAAAAGGCAAGTAAAATGGAAGGTTATATTGTAAAAACTGTTGAATATAAATCAAAGTATGTTATGCTTAGGCTATATAATGCCCTGATGAGACCACATCTGGAGAACAGAGTGAAGGTCTAGTCACCACACCACAAAGAAAACAGCACAGAGCTTGAGGCCTGTGCAGAGGACATGAACCAAGTGCAACTCAGGTCTAAAAGAGTATGTCTTACTCTGACAGGCTCTTTAGAGTTTAGCAGAACAGGCTACATGGGGACCTAAACCAGGTCCTCAAAATTCCCAAAGTCAACGTTTAAACTGATGCAACAGAATTCTTTCAACTAAACAGTGTATCACATACTCAATGATGGCAGTGGAAATAATGGGTAAGAGTATGGATGAAACCAGGAACTACTTCTCCGCACAAAAAATTGTGGGAATCTGAAACAAGCTACCAAACCTAACTGAAGCAGAAACTCTGACAAACTTTGAAAAGTATGTGAATGAGATATTAAAACAACCAGCCTAACTGTTAGCTAAGGAAACAAGCTTCATGGACTAAATAGTCTTCTTGTGTCCATATGTTGAATTCTGGAACAGAGTTCTAATTTCTTTCTTGTTTGATGAGATAACCACTTATTAGCCTTCTATCCATGTTTATAATATAAATAATATTTTTTCAGCTACGAGTAGTAAATTAACATATACATGCAAAGCCATTTTTGTAAAGTTCAGCTATGGGTAATTTTATACTGTATATTTACCTTCAAACTACTGTGAGTTGTGGTGGATTAATCCCTTAGTCCTTTTTATTTTCTGTTTATTTTAAAAAACACTTATTATGTTGTTTGTCTTCTTTCATTATTTGTTTCCCAAAATGTTCTAACAGACTTCCCTATACTTGAATTAGTTTTGAAAAACTAGCTTTCTAATAGTTGTGGAGTCATTTAATCATGAGTGTGATGCTTTAAAAGCTTGTGCCACATGTTCATTGGCGTAAAACATTTGCTCTGATTTTCTGATACAGATTTTTGGGTAGCAGTTTTGATTCAGACAAAAAATATGATTTTCCAGTTACAGTGCTTGCTAGGACTTTGGTTCATGGTTATCTCCTGGTTCCTGCATGTGCCGAGGGCTTGCCACAGTCATTTTAATCATGGCATAACTAGAGCAAGTCAGGAGGTGTTTCTGGTAGGAAATCATGAATAATCTAATATTTCTTAGGTTCTTATAACCTTTAAGAAGTATCTGGATGAAATAGTGGGACAACTTAGCATTTAGCTAAACAAACAGGCTTGATGGACTGAATGATGTCCTCTTGTTTGTCAAATTTCTTATGTTCTAAATCTATCTATTCACTTGTATTTACAAAACTAGAAATGATGGCATATTTTTGACAACAATACACCAACTCAATGAAACCCAACCACACTGCTAATTTAATAATATGAACCCAACACACAGCTGGTATACTTAAAGAAAATAGAATCATAAGACCTTTAATAAATGTTTCAATTTGCTCAGGGATGATCTAGAATTAGCCAATCCAGCACATCATCATTTGCCTGTAAAGATCAGGATACCAGTCAATACTATAACAAATTTCACATTAAACACAGATTTCTTTGTGAAATGTTTTGTAATATTGCAATATGAAGAAACAACAGTCAATTTGTTTGTTCTCATTTCCAAATTATACACAAATCTTCTTATTCTGAAGGAAATGTTAAAGTCTCACATGCTTAAAGAATCTTGCTTTCCAATGTACAAAAGTCTACCATCCATCCATCTTCTAAACGCACTTACCCAGGGCAGAGTTGCTGGGCAGCTAGAGCCTATTCTGACAATCATTGGGCACAAGGCAGGACAACACCTAGAAATGATGCCTGTCCCTTACTGAGTAAACACAACCACACATGCACAGGCCAATTTTATAATGCCAATTCACCTCAATTGCATGTCCCATATAAGCATAAAATATGAATCTAACAGCCAATGCATTTCACAATTTTTTTTATCCTTTCCTCAGGGCAAATTTAGAAACATAAATGGTATTGAATAACTACATGTTTCTCCATAAATAATGTGTTATTCAAAAAATACAAACTTGCTTACAAAGGAAGCAGTAGAAAATTCAGTTACCACCATCTCTTTCTCCTGACCAAATAAATCCTTTTATAATAAACAAATAAACTCATTAATACCATTTATGCCACAAGTTTCTAGTTCCCAATTTAAAGATACAACTTAGTTTCCCATTCCATCAATTGTTTATCAAAATTTCCATCCGTTGGTAATTTTTAAACAATTTTAAATGCAGAAAATTTCAGTTATGACGCCTTATGATCTCTAATGTCACATGTCATTTCTTATGGTATTTTGGAGCTCAATAATCTATGCAGGTACAACTCATTTACCCACATAAAACTTGGGTACATTAATATACATGCTACCACCTTCGAACTGCAATTCAGCCTGTGTGTTAGGAAAATAGTATGTTGATTAATAGTAATGGTGATACCCTTACATACATTATTACTACAATAGCACCTTAAACAGGGTAAATATCCTAATTTCAGTGAGGCAAATGATGATGAGTTGGGGTCTCATTTATAAAACTTTGCGTGGATCTGAGCATGAAAATATGTGGTGTAAAAGATGAAGCAATAGACAATATCAAGTTTTGGGGTTTCCGGCCCCGTATATTGCAGACAATCCACAATATTGCAAAAGAAAGAGGTCAAAATATAAACAAAATAGTTCATATGCGCGACGTGCGGCCATTTTATAGAGGAGGAGCCGAAAGTGGTGGAATGCTGGGAAGGAACCGTGAGGGAGGATGGGACTGCTGACGTCAGGAAAGATGGCGGAGAAAGGGGGGAAGTGGATGTACTGCGGGCAGGCTATGATGGCGGAGCGTCTCTTTTTCTGGAAGACAAAAGAGAAAGGTTAGTACCCCGCCACTCCCTGCCGGCGAACGTCTTTCGAAGCGCTTTAAGATCCGTCTGCAGCCTCCTACTCGCGCATGTGTGACACAACCCCCCCTTAGCCCAAGACCGTCAGGTCGGGTGGACCTAACCGAGAGGTCGTGGATGCGAGAGAGGGCATCGGCATTGGCATGAAGGCCGCTGCGGCGATAAGTGAACGCAAACTTATAGGGCTGTAAGTCCAGAAACCACCTGGTGACCCGCGGATTCGACTCTTTGTGGAGGGACATCCACTGAAGCGCAGCGTGATCAGTCACCAGAGTGAATTCGTGACCCAACAGGTAGTACCAGAGATAAGTCATGGCCCACTTAATGGCCAGGGCTTTCCTCTCCACTGCCGCGTACCTGGCCTCTCAGTCCAGCAGTTTCCAGCTTAGGTACATCACGGGGTGTTCGACACCATCGACGCTTTGGCTCAACACGGCGCCCAGGCCTGTTTCCGAATCGTCGGTCTGGAGGATAAAAGGCCGCCCAAAATCAGGGGTCCTTAATACAGGTGCCGACGTTAGGGCCTTTTTCAGGTCATTGAATGCGTGTTCCGCCTTGTCGTTCCATACCACATGCAGGGGAGCGCCCTTCTTTGTGAGATTAGTCAAGGGTGCTGCCCTTTCAGAGAAACGGGGTACGAACCGGCGGTAGTACCCCACCAGCCCCAAGAAAGCCTGCACCTGTCTCTTGGTATTCGGACAGGGCCATTCCAGGATGTCTTTGACTTCGGAACATTGGGGTCTCACCTGTCCTCGTCCCACAAGCTAGCCTAAATACTTGGCCTCCTTTAAGCCAAAAAAACACTTACGGGGGTTAATGCGGAGGCCGGCTTTAGCGAGTGTCGCAAGGACAGCAGAGACCTGCAATAGATGCTCCTCCCAGGTGCCGGAATAGATGACGACGTCATCCAGGTAGGCGGCACTATAGAACTGGTGGGGCTTCAGCACTCTATCCACCCGTGCAGCCCAAATGGGAGGACCTTGTATTGCAAATGTCCACTAGGGGTGCTAAAGGCTGTTTTTTCTTTTGCAGATGCCGTTAAGGGAATTTGCCAATACCCTTTCGTCATATCAAGAGTAGTCAAGTGCCGCTCGAGCAGGTCGTTAATGCGGGGCATCGGGTAGGCGTCGAACTTGGAGGCCTGGTTTAGACGTCTAAAGTCATTGCAGAACCTCCAGGAGCCGTCCGGCTTGGAAACGAGGACGATTGGGCTGGACCAAGGGCTATGGCTTTCCTCGATAATGTCCATATCCAACATTTGTTGCACCTCCAGTTCCACTTCGGCGCGTTTTGCATCCGGGAGTCTATAGGGCCTCTCCCGGACGATCACTCCGGGGTCCGTGACTATATCGTGTGCAATCAGCGAGGTTCGGCCCAGTGACTCGCTCACTACTTCAGGGATGGCGTGGAGAGCCTGGGTTATCTCTCACCGCTGTAAGGGTGTCAGCTCGTCACCGAGGTTAAGGGCAGATGTGCTAGCGAAAAGGGAGAGAGATATACGAGTTTCGGGAGGCTCGTCCCTGTCCTTCCAGGGTTTTAACAAATTGACATGGTAAATCCTCTCGCTCGGTCGACGATTAGGTTGCTTAACTAAATAGTCGACGAGCCCCTCTCTTTCCTTAACCTCGTATGGCCCCTGCCAGTGAGCTAGCAACTTGGAGTGGGAGGTAGGAATGAGCACCATCACTCGATCCCCCGGGTGGAACTCCCGGAGGACGGAGTTGTGGTTGTAACACCGGGCCTGCGCTTCCTGCGCACGAGTCACGTGGTCCTTTAGGAGTGGCCTGATTTTAGCAAGCCTGTCGCGCAGTTGCGCCACATACTCCAATATATTGAAGGAGGGAAGGGCCTCAGCCTCCCAGCCCTCTTTTAGTATGTCTAAAAGTCCCCGGGGTTGTCGGCCGTACAATAATTCAAAAGGGGAGAAGCCTGTAGAGGCCTGGGGCACCTCCCGGTAGGCAAAAAGCACAAGCGGTAGGAGCTGGTCCCAATTCCTGCCATCGGCGCTGACTACCTTACAGAGCATCTATTTAAGCGTCTGGTTTAAACGTTCTACCAGCCCGTCTGTTTGGGGGTGGTAGACAGACATCTTCAGGTGCTTGATTCTCAGTAATTTGGCAACCTCCCTGAACGTATCTGAGGTGAAGGGAGTACCCTGGTCCATGAGGACTTCTTTGGGGATACCCACTCTCGAAAATAGGTTGACTAATTCCCGTGCGATATTCTTGGTGTTAGCGGAGCGCAGGGGAATCGCCTCTGGGTATTGGGTTGAATAATCTACCATGACCAGTATGTACTTGTGGCCACAGTTTGAGGGTTCCAGGGGTCCTACTAAGTCCACCCCTATTCGGTCAAACGGGATGTCTATCAGGGGTATTGGGACGAGAGGAGTGCGGTCCCTCCTAGGAATCTGGCGAATCTTAAATTCCGGACAGGATTGGCAGAAGCGCCGGACCTCCTCGTTGATCCCGGGCCAGTAAAAGCGGAGCTTGATTCTCTCCAATGTCTTCTCGGCCCCGAGGTGGGCGGCTAGGAGGTGAGCGTGAGCTAGTTCACAAACCTCCCGCCGGAAGGTACGCGGTACAAGCAACAATTTCCGTACCTCACCCTCGTGGGTTGCCACCCGATACAACAGATTATTCTCCAGCACAAAGAAGGGCTCGCATGGCATGGAACCGTCAGCTTGTGAGCTGCCTGGAAGAACAATCGCATTCCGGGCTAACCGCAGGGAATCGTCATTGCTCTCTTTTAAACGAGGCAGGCGTGGACCAAAATTGGTGGTCCAAATTGCTCAGGGGGTTTTGGGAGCGGGTTGGCGGAAGTGTTCACTGGCTCGTCCCTTCCCTGGTGGATGCTTCCGGGTCAGAGTCCGTCGCCTGAGAAACTTCCCCCGAAGTGCCTGCACCATTTTGGCTTGCCTCAGAGCATGGCGTGGAGACCGCGGGAAGGGTGCCTCGCCCCCTCATAACCAGACCTAGCAAGGCCGCGGGAGCAGTGTTTATCTAACCGCTTTTCCTGTGCGACCAGTCTTGTCCCAAAATTACTGGATAGGGGGGTCGGGCAACACCGCGACCGTCAAGTTGGAAACTTGCCCCTTCCATGTGATGTAACAGCGGGCGGAACAGTAAGACTTGATCTCCCCATGCACACAAGTGACTTGCAAGTGCTGCGAAAGCCACTGTCGCGGTAATACGTAACGGCGAGCGACAATTGTAATGTTGCTGCCGGAGTCAAATAGAGCCACCACCGTGTTTGGACTTGCCAGCGGGTGAGACGGAATACAGTACCATTCAGCGGTGGCCCAGGTGCAGTCCATCGGCTCCGTTGGGGTGTTGAGGGGACAGGTCGGTAGTAGATGGCCGGTCTCACCGCACTTGTAACAGCGCGGGGAGGCCAGCCTTTCTTTAGGCCTCTTCGGTGCTTTTGCAGCGCGTCGAGAGGGCTCGGGGGTGGCCGCCCGTCCCTGTCAGTTCCCACGAGCATGCCTTTCCGACCCCCCGGCTTGGTAGACCTCAAGCTGACGCTCCAGGACTTCCAGGAGGCCTGGCATGTCCTTATAAGGATGGCGCCGGACCTGCTGGGCGAGGGAGCTTGGCAAGGCGTTTACCAGGCCCTCACAGGCCACCTGTTCAACGACCTTCCAGGCTTGGGGACCTTCAAGTGCCAGGATCTCCTGCTTTAGGAGGTCATAACTCGCGGCCTCCTCCTTGGGGAGGTCGTAATAAGCCAGGTAGGGCGCCAGAATGGACGCCCACTTGGACCGTTGCCACTCGTTCCGGGTGGCCGTCCGTTCGAAGATGCCCAGGTAGGACTCGATGTCATCCGCCTCTGTCATGGGCACCAGAGGCGGAGGCGTTGGATGAGGCGGATTGGGTCTTACCCTTCGGGCTTCTGCCAACCTGGCCTTCGTTTCCTCCAACTCGTGGGTGGTTGCGGATTGCGCCTGCTGCAGGGCCAGGATCTGGGTATTCATCCCCTGCACCACTGTGTTTAGGTCTTGCCCTTCAGTCATCTCTCTCGGGCTCTTATCCTGCCGGCTACGCCACTGTAAAAGATGAAGCAATAGACAATATCAAGGTTTGGGGTTTCCGGCCCCGTATATTGCAGACAATCCACAATATTGCAAAAGAAACAGGTCAAAATATAAACAAAATAGTTCATATGCGCGACGCCCTTCAGAGGCGTCGGCGGCCATTTTATAGAGGAGGAGCCGGAAGTGGTGGAATGCTGGGAAGGAACTGTGAGGGAGGGTGGGACTGCTGACGTCAGGAAAGATGGCGGAGGAAGGGCGGAAGTGGACGTACTGCGGGCAGGCTATGATGGCGGAGCGTCTCTTTTTCTGGAAGACAAAGGAGAAAGGTTAGTACCCCGCCACTCCCTGCCAGCGAACGTCTTTCGAAGCGCTTTAAGATCCGTCCGCGGCCTCCTACTCGCGCATGCGTGACAGTGGATACCATTAAACAGGTAAATGCTTATGCCAAATAAAGATCTGATTTATAAACCTTAGTGTAGGCAAATTTCTAAGTAGTTTACTTGCCTATTACAATCACAATTGTGGGTACATAACAATCCTAGGATATCACTCTGAAACAATAATATATGGACTATGCTAATCAACCTCATACATATGCAATCATGATTCAGCAGGTCTTCATTGGCTGGTAGAGCAGTCTCCCAAATTATGCATCGAGACGCCGTCACCTGCATCTATGGTGCCCTTGGCACAGAACTGAAGAGGGACATTGGAGAAAGGCCTACGGTGCCAGAATCTAAGCAGGTAGCCACTATCACCAGGCACACGCAATGACATCATTGCTGTTTCAATTAATAGTATAGGCCATATGATAAACTGCAGGTTTAGCCAGTTACCTTATCAACAAGCCAGCCATCACATATAGCAGCAGCTTGAGCAAATCGTCTGTCAATACTAATTTGCCTCGAAACACATTAATCATGGGTTGACCCAGGACACTGAGCCATATCGTTTGTTAGTCTCATCTTGGCATAGCAAGTGACTTTTGTGTTAATGGAATACCACTGCTAACAGTTAGCAAAAATAGCATAAATCTTGTTAGGTGCTCTTATTGCTATGAGTGATATCACTTGCCCCGATTACACTAGGAAAAATGAATGCCCTGAAGGACTAAATTGATTAAATAAGCCAGTGATCATCATGGGCAGAAAAAAATAATCTCACCAGTCTCTAAAAGCTCATTCCTTTTGTATATGGCCATTTGCATAGTTTTCAATCAGTGCCAAACAAGCCATATTGTGTCAAACAATTAGGCTATAAATAGGCTGTAGGGTAAGAGATTAAGAGCTGCCTGTATGCAGAGAATTAATCACATCTATTGTTTTGACCACAGTTTGGTTTCTAATGCTGCGAAGTGACAACAGGTAGGGTATATAAACTAACAGAAAAACAACATTGTTCTTCAGTGAAAGTACACACCATTGGTCCTTTTTGAAGTCTATACATCATATTCATCACTTTTGAACTTTAATATGTTTGTCACATCAATGCACATTATAATAATCGCTCAGAGATATGAATTAAAATACATGTAAGCTGTCCTTTAGCTGGTTTGGCTGATATGTCATCATTTCCCAATTCCTCTGAAATGTTGTGTATAGATATGTCAGAGTTTCTGTTAAAATACACAAGCTTTCCCATCAAGTTTTCTTTAATAAATACCAACTTTGGTGGAAAAGCTGCGTACACACATTTTGAATCTCTTTTTGTGTGTACACAAGTTTTAAACTTGACCCCAGACTGGTGATTTCCATACAATCTGAGCCAATAAAAATTGTTTTTTTATGTTATTCTGTTTTCTTGCTTGCTCCACTTGCCATCCCCAAAGCCCAAGACCACCCCGCCCCCACGGCATTGAGTCTCAAGGCGGTCGCTCCTCCAAAACTTCTCTTAAATGGTGATACAATGGGAAACAAATACAATTTTTTTTACCTCCTCTTTGCATGATCAGCTGCTGGCTTGCTGCTGCTGCCGTGCTGCATGATCTGCATCTTGTGCAGCGCTTCAAACATTTAAAAGCCTGTACAGCAGCTGTCCTTTTGTCTCACTGCCCTGTCTCTCTTCTCCCCCAGACATCCTCAAGCACTATTTGATCTCTTTTCGCTGTTCCATTATTTCACCGAGTAATAATTTCCGTTTGTTAGCGCTAATGCAATCTTAACTATCATTTTTTTGATATCATTTTTTTCAATGTTTTTGAATCCTTTACGAAGTTCTAGTTTGTCTTTTTCCGGCCCCGGGTGTGGTTAAATCTCTTGGCATAAAGTCTAATCTCACTTAAGAGCTGAGAGCACAGGAAGTGTGTCTGCCAAAAGAATTCCAATGAGGTTAGATGACTGTGGTCTTGTTTGAAAATGGTTGTAGGTATGACGTGACTTGACCGTCTCACAGGACGTGAAAGTGTCTCTCTGCCTCTCTTCAAAAGATCATGTCTCATTGCAGGAAAAAAAGTCTTGTCTCGTCCCAAAATTTATTTTTATAATAGAGAGACTAGCTGCTTCTTGTGTTCTTAACATTTATTTCTGACCCAGTTAGCATCTGACAGAGTCTTTTCTTTTGAATTTGCCAACTGGAAATTTTAAATTTACTTCAGTAGTGGTTGGAGCAGATTTAGCTTCTTGGGTGAAAAATGGAGCATTGTTAATACCATACGCTATATTCCTTGAAGGCTGCATTACAGGAAAATCAATGTTCTTACTACCTTTGTACCCTACTTAGCTGAGCTATTCCTTTAGACATTCAGGTTCCCTTCTGGGATTGTCCTGGGCAAACCACTTTGGGTCTCTTCCTGAAAATGGACTTGAACAGACTCTGAGGCGCCCAGACTTTTATTTCCTTTCAGTAGTATCCTATGTGCTCCAAATGCGTTTCACTTGAGGAGGCAGAGCAAATGGTGACACAAGAAATAAAACATGTCTTTGGAGCCATTTAGTATAAAATATCAATATAGCTAAAATGATAAGCATCACCCACCTCATGGCCCTTAACCAGATAAGGTGGAAGAAAATGAATGGAAGTATTTAGTGTAAATGTGCATTCCCAGGATGTGAATATGAAATGAAAAAAATTAATCTTCCTACAGTTTCCATCAGCATCTTCAATCATTTTGGTACTTTCAAGCTATGGGTAGCAGTGCTTACATAGGATGTCAAATTTTTTTATAAACTATACAGCAGTGCCTTTCTGATTATGCACAACGAAACCTGTGAGATCTCACGCCTGTTAGGCTACATTGAAACATACACTTGTCAAGGAAATCACAGTGCACACTTAGTTTAATAAGAGTTCTTCCAGGCTCAATCAAACACCTTACAATTCCATTTTGGATAATGGTTCTTTAGTACTGCATTCTCAATGATCGATGAAAACTCATACCAATCAGGAACACTAAACACAGAAGAAAAAGGCCTCATCACTGAACACATCCAGGTTTTCCTGTGACACTAATAGCAAATTCAAGTTCTTGCAGTGAGCACTGCTTGAAAGTTGCCACGCATGCACCAGTTATCCTGAGCCTAACAGTAACAATAGGTTGTTAATTGCCTATTCTGTAATTCTTCCTCCCTTTTGTAATTCATCCGATGCAATTATTTCTTGTCAGTCTCATCTAGCTCATATAAAAATAAAGGTTAGAACCATCATGCTTTCAATTGGACATGTCTGAGTCATACTGTAAGTGTCAACCTGTTTTTCTAAATGCATAACAAGATTAAACATAACCCAAAAAAATTGTAGACTCAAAGCACAGGAGATGCTATTAAAATAAATGTTGAACTTCAGCTTTCAGTCTAGCATGTCCTAAGAGATGAAGAGTTGACAAGGGCACATGAACATCTTTCAATAATGATAAAAATCTCAACAAAAACTGAGCTTATATTTGCAATGAACTTTCAATACACCCTAATTTAAGATATAAATCATATTCAGGAGTATTCTCACTTCAAAAAAGATATATATGGAAAGTTTTAAGGACATTTTCTAATGCATAAACTTCTGTTTCATTGCTTGAGATCATAAACCACTTGGGCAGATCTATTTTTTAAATAAGGTACTAAAAGAATAAAATAAAAAATTCTTAGTCCACTGAAAACTTCACCTTCATATTCCATCTATGACATACAAAGAAGCGCCTTGAACATGAGAAAGATGCTATATAAATAAAATGTAATAAAATGCAGTATTATTATTATTATTATTATTATTATTATTTCTCCTTTGTCACCAGTGCATTTGGTTGCTTAAACTGTATTAGCCAAATTAGCCAATATAATTTTGATTACAGTACTGCTGTTGGTTGACTGTCTTTTTGGAGGTAGATCATTCTTGAAAGAAATGTTACACTGCTATACTTTGAAACACAAGGAAACTTTGCCATTTTTCTTTCTCATTTATACTAGTACACACATAACCACTAGATGACTTTAAAACCCTTTAAATGGTTTTGTCTGCTCATAAGATGGTATCAGTAACTAAAGAGCCAGTTACAAGAGAATAGCACATTTTCATCATGAAGTAACTACTCAGAGTAATCATGAATGCAACTGACCCATTAGTTCCAAAAAGTGTACATAGACTCTTACATAATATCAAGAGAAAAATTATCAAATTGGATTGTGACAGTGCCATTTAAAGGAAAGACCTGCAAATATGTTCACACCATAACAATTCAGGGTTATGAGGTCTTGGAGCCTATGCCAGCAGCACTGTGTGCAAGGTTGCCAACAGCCATAAACAGGGTGCAGGGTCAATCAGAACTGCCTCCTATGGGTTACTTACGGTAATTGGAAAACATGCCCATAAATAGGCAGTTCTCACCTGATCACTTCCCACAAGATAACTAATTGTTTAATAATTACTCATTCATAAAAGTAATATTTAAAAAACATAGCGCCTTGAGCATGGAAAAGGTGCAAGTCAAGTCAGTTCAAGTTGGGGAGCATGCACTGGTACAGTGTGTTGCCGCACCCACCACACGATGAAACAACTCGAGATCCCATTTGGCAACCCCCCCGGCAGAGAAACGGTCCAGTCTCACTCTCCGAAAATGACCCTCTATCTGTTGCAGCCATGTGTTACGTGGGCAACCCCTTGGCCTGGTCCAGCCACTCTGGTCCCCAACAATGAGGATTCGATTAGCTGGAACACCCTCGGGGAATCACGCTACATGGCTGTAGTACCGTAACTGACTGTCCCTCACAATGTTGGTAATGTGCCTCATTTGGAACTCCATGAGCAACCGCTCATTCAACACAAAGTCAAACCAACGGTACCCAAGGATTTTCCGGAGAGACACAGTACCAAAGGAGTCCAGTCTTTGTCTCAGGTCACTGGATAGCGTCCATATCTCACAACCATATAGCAAGACAGGAAGCACCAGGACTCAGCAAAGTCAAGATCCATGAATCTTTCTTCACCAACAGATGCCCCATAGCCACCGGACCCTTCGACCTTGCCCAACACATAGTCCATACAAGCATTGAACAGAGCAGGAGCAAGAACACGCCATGATGAACCCCAGAATCAACCAAAAGGTGGTATATAAATAAAATGTATTATTATTATTTTTATTATTATTATTAAGACTAAAGTATTACAGATGCATTAGAAGAAAAAATGAAATGCGATATAATCTAAATAACAAAGAAAACTTAAGGGAAAGTTTTAAAGAAACAAGGCACTAACTAAAAGGATTTTAATAGTCCGCATTGCACCTGAGTAATTTGGGAAAACCAGAGCCATGACATGAAACAAAAGGAGGAAAAAATCATTTACAAATAAAACAAACATCAAGGAGAAGAACCCAAAAAATGAAAAAGGTAGAGATGGGGAGAGAGCTGCACACACCGATACTCACACTCAAGCCAATTTGTGTTGCCAAATAACCTACCCAGCATGTCTTTGTGGAAATTGGAGAAAAATAGAAGGGGGAAAATTTCATGTAGACATGTGGAGAATATTCAGTCTCCAGATGTACAACAAATGATTGCAGGTTTCAAACCCAGGATGTTGGATTCCATGACACCCAAAGTGTTTCACACAAAACTATGCACTGCACCACTGTGCCACTCAAAGAACATTCATTTAAAACAATTATAATAACTTTGCTCTAATAAAGCTAGAACAAAGCTCTAGATGCGTTTAAAGGTTAAAGTGAAAACAACAATGATAGAGAGAATCCATTTCATAGATATTTACATTAAATTATTTTCTCTGTATGAAAGTGGAAATAAGGTATATTAGAAAAACTAAAATTTATATTTTGCTATTCACAGCCTGAATGCTTCATAAATATATATATATTTTTTTACTTTTTTGAAAAGTGGATTTTCATTATGGATTATTCAGTATAGAGTGATGGGCAAAAATGTCAAATTTGTCCATTTAAAATTAAATCTACAACACAATAAAATGTGCAGAAAGTAAAGGAGTCTGAATACTGAATCCACTATATATATATATATATATATATATATATATATATATATATATATATATATATATATATATATATATATATATATATATATATATATTATATATATTTCTTTTCTTATATATAACTTATATATAACTTTTGGACTATCTGACATGTATGGTGGACAGAAAGCCAACTTCATAAAATGAAATGCAAATTTATTAGACAAAAAAAGCTCTGCAGAACATTAAAGGTTTCACCATATGCATTTAATAAAAAGGGGATTATGCAGAAACAATTAACCTATTCATCTCTAATTAGCCTTTATAAAACAGGCGTCTTTATTGGCATGGTGAAGCAGAAGGAACTCTTAGCTGATAAAGCTCACACATGGCACCTAAAAGATTAAGAAAATGGAAAAGCTGTCTCACGTGGTTCACTGCTTACTTAATATGCATTTATAATTTGAATAGTTTTTTATGAAAAGACTCACAAATGTCCTTCATAGTTTTGTACTTTTTTGAGCCCAACCAAGTAGAGGAATTTACTTTTAATTTAGGTAAATATTGCTTCAGTTATTTACATGTTATAAAAAAGAAAACCTTTTGCACTTTTACTAGCAGTGTTTTGCATTTGTTTTTCAGCATAATCATCTGCATTAAACTGTAGGGTGTAGAGATTGCTACAGTTTTCCAATTTAATGCCATGAAATAACACCTTCAATAAACCTTGTGTGAAAAGGTTAAACTGAATGTGAGAGTATTGATCATATGTACTTAATAATGTGACAGTATTTGAGGTTGGGTGTGTGCTATGCTCTAGTGGACATTAAGCACATGAGATTGCTCAAATTGCTCTTCATGCCTTCATGCACATGCATGCAATTAAAGTTTGTAGGTTTTGGACACCACAAACAATTTTTACTGAATGCAAGTCTGTCTTTTTTCCCTCTTTTTTATTTTAATGATAATATTCTTTCCCTTACCTCACTTAAGTGCAAACAGGTGAAACTGCACATGCAAGTGTGGTATTACATGCACCGTGAGAGGGCACCACACATATTTGTGAAGAAGTTAGATAAGAGTATATCTGAAAGCATAATATTTATGTATGCCATCTCTTGGGATAAGTGTTTACTGTAGTTGTTATGCTAATACAGCAATGGCTATATAAATAAATTAGCAATTACAGCTGGATATTAAGTTTACACTTCATTTTCTTTGTTTATGTGCTGAGCACCAGAATTGTCCATGATTGTATGGCATTCCAAGGGAAAAACTGAAAGAGCATCCACATCCTCCAGAGTTCGTGTTACATCTGTTGAGCTGAAGTACATTTGGCAGTGTCTGTTCCAATCTAATATTGCAAGCATAGTCAAAAACAATGTATTTGATATGTCTTATAGCCTAAATTAAATAAATCTAATTCATTTTCTAAAAACTCCTAATCGAAAACACTGTCATGAAAGGGTCAGTGCATGGGTGGGTAGGGTTTTAGGTAGACTTGTATTATTCTAGAGGAAAACTGGTTTGAAGCAGGAATGTACAAAACACAGGACATTATTAGACACAGATACAAGAAAAAATGGCAATAGATAACAACCATTTTTAGACTCAGTACACAAACCCATAAGATTTCTATAGAAAGGAATAATGAACTCTAACAGTACACAGTCATAATTCAGAGTTTAGCAGGATTCATGCAACTCATAGAATTCAAGGTACTGTACTTACAGCTCTGGGGATAAAAGGATTCTTAAATCTCTTGCTCCTAACCCTTGGGAACCCACATCTGTAGCCTGATGGCAATAAATGAAACTTATGAAACCAGAGGACAGCTGTTGTTTGACAAAATCAAACTGGCTTAATTTCTGACTTGTTTGTGATATACAACCGGGAGAGAAGTCTGTTTCAAACCAATCATTTTAATGCTTAATTTGAAAATATTGTTCAGATATTTTTTGTTCTTAATATTAAGGTTCTCAAGCCAACATACAAAAGCATATTGTAACAAAAGATTCAGTAAAAGACTTATAAAAACTGGCATTATACTTTTGTCTATTTCAAAATAAGTTTTCTTAGAAAGAATAGCAATTTTTACAAATTTGTTCTGTATTGAAATCAAAGGTAAGCCTGTTATCAAAATCCTGGCAACACAATGTACAAAACAGAAACTAGGTCTTTTTCCATTAGTTTTACTTTACACCACATAATCAGACCAATCTTACTCTTTCTTCAATAATCATTAAAAATACAAATTTAATTATCATCCGACCACTGGTTAGCACTCCTGCCTCAAATCTACATTGATCTGAGTTTGAATCCCCACCTTTATTAATTTTTTGTTGTTTTCTCCTACCCTGGTATTGTTCCAAATCTCAATGACTACTGGCTTATGCAAACTAATAGCTTGTCTTGGCTATTGTGGATTTATGTATCAGTGTGTGGTGCTGTTTTGTGATATGAAAGTGTCCACAGAAGGCACTTTAACTTCTAAAGTTCTTTTTATACTGGTGGACAAGTTAACACTGGAAATTCCTCAATTATTAGCCTTGATTTACATGCACATCTTGCATTACTTACCTATGAAACATCCACTCAGCACTCATATCTTAAACACACAAATCAAATCAAGCAGTTTGGCAAGGCTGGTGACCTTAGCTTCAAAACAGATCAAGAAAAAATACCTTTATAGGAGCGTCCCCTGAAAGTTCAAAATAACTTGGAAAAGGCCATGAGCCACTTCAAGATCTGTACTGCTGCTGGGACTTACCAGTTAACCTTTGGAAGGGCTGCACAAATTAAGCAGCTGTCATGGCTAGGGACCTCAGTTTCAAAATAGCTTAGCTTAGTATATACTTCAGCTTTCTCACTGTTATTCTCAGAAGGGTTACACAATTCTAGCAGAATGAGCATGGCTTGCACCTACTCCAATAAGGCCAAACTGCTACCTTTGAAAGAGTTAAACAAATAACAAATCACTTGAAAAAGTACACTGGGGGCAGATGATATTAATAAACAAGACAAGTTTCATTGAGGAAATATTAAAGTGTTAATTTAATCATTACTTATGTTTATTTGCAGAGAAGAAGTCAAAAGTTGAAGAAAAGATACAACCCAAACTATTGAAATCATTGTTGAAAACAGCAAGCTTTGCCTCAGAAATGAGAGATGTCGGTGTAATTTAAAGAATCCATTCAAACTCAAGCATACCTTGAAAAGATGCACCATAATAAAGTAGGCTTAGCCTGCTTGCATTTTCATTTTGTAGCTAGTGCTTCAATTTAACATACATGGTGTTCTCATATTAAAAACCTGTCTCATTCCTCCATTTTGAAAGCAGGTGTGTTTTCGGCCTCACATCCTTCCCTCTACACATCTAACTATATGCCTGTGTCAAACTAATGATGAGCTATTCGTTAATGTTTTGTTCATTTTGACTAACCTTTCAGTGAATCTTATGTATTGATTTGTGAGCATGAACAAATAGGTTCAGTGGCACTTAATGGAAGTAGTGTTAAAGCACATGCTTGTTCTGTGTGAATTTGTCATTGTCTTCTATTGCACTGCTGCTGCTTGCTGGTAAAAAGTGTAAGGTTGTAAAGAGCATGTGCAAGAACTGCCTGACTCATGAGTCTCAAATGAGTCACTACCTGTGAATCAGCCAAACAATTCTCATTCATTTGATTTGTTTGCAATTCAGTGCCTAGGAATTAGTGTAACAATTCTCATTTATTTGATTTGTGAATGAATCATTACGAGTTGCACAATTCTCATTCACAAGTGACTCACATTTGATTCTAGCATGTCATTTAAAGCGCATATTACAAAGTCGTCCAAAATATGTTTTTTCCATCTTAAAAATGTTAGGAAATTAAGGCGCTTTCTAAATAAACAGGATTGTGAGAAATTAATTCATGCATTTATCTCTAGTAGGATTGACTACTGCAATGCGGTGTTCACTGGCTGTTCAAAGTGTTCTCTATACAGCCTCCAGTTAATCCAAAATGCCACTGCAAGAATTATTACAAGAAAATATGAACACATAACCCCAGTTCTTAAATCTTTACACTGGCTCCCAGTTAAGTTCAGGGCAGATTTCAAAATCCTCCTTTTAACATATAAAGCATTAAATGGCCAAGGTCCGGCTTACTTGTCTGAACTTATCATGACTTACAAACCTGAGCGCACATTAAGATCTCAAGATGCCGGTCTGCTTAGGATTCCAAGGATTAATAAAATAACAGTGGGAGGTCGAGCTTTTAGTTACAGGGCCCCTAAACTGTGGAATGGTCTTCCTGCTTCCATAAGAGATGCCCCTTCAGTCTCAGCCTTTAAATCCCGGCTGAAGACTCACTACTTCAGTTTAGCATATCCTGACTAGAGCTGCTGATTAACTATACAGACTGATTCATCTCTGTTGTTAGTCATTAGCACTAAAACATAAGTAACATGATAATTATATTTGAATACTAACCCTCACCTACTCTGTTTCTGTTCTCGGTACCCAAATGTGGCAATTGGTGCCACGGCCCACCTGCCAAGTTGTTTGCCTGCCTATGGTAAAGTCATCCCTGATGGAGGATCACAGGAATCATGGGAAAGAGGGTCCTTTCATCGAGCAACGTTTCAGCCGTGGAATGGCCAAATGGGGAGGCAGCTAGATGGATGAGGTCTCCAGGACTCTAAAAATATCCAAACCTAATTATGTCATATCATCTACTGTTAAACTGTACTAAAATTTTTATTATTATGCTGTCTTAAGGAATTGTTCTGTTCTGTATATTGTATTGTATTGACCCCCTACTTTTGACACCCACTGCACGCCCAACCTACCTGGAAAGGGGTCTCTCTTTGAACTGCCTTTCCCAAGGTTTCTTCCATTTTTCCCTACAAGGTCTTTATTGGGAGTTTTTCCTTGTCTTCTCAGAGAGTCAAGGCTGGGGGGCTGTCAAAAAGCAGGGCCTGTTAAAGCCCATTGCGGCACTTCCTGTGTGATTTTGGGCTATACAAAAAAATAAACTGTAAACTGTAACTGTAAGTGGTTTTCTATTGTAATGTCTTATAATATGCTTTGTGTATGGAAAAATAGTATGTCAATGGCATATGTATTTAAATGCAATTATTCAAATATTTATAGAAAATGAATTAAATATAAATTAACAAAACTAATAAATTATATATTTATACTAGCAAAATACCCGCGCTTTACAGCGGAGAAGTAGTGTGTTAAAGAAGTAAAGAAAAAGAAAAGGAAACATTTTGAAAATAACGTAACATAATTGTCAAAGTAGTTGTTTTGTGTATTTGGCCGCAGCGTCACGAAGTTGTTTTCGTCTAGCTGCATCAGAAAATGTACCACGACGTCTGACACGCCTCCTTTTTACTGTTTTCTCACAGCTTGGATTGCTGCTGTCATAATTGGTTTGAGTCTACATATATATATATATATATATATATAGCAAATACCCGCGCTTCGCAGCGGAGAAGTAGTGTGTTAAAGAAGTAATGAAAAAGAACTTTGTTTCCACAGTAGCTGCACTTATGAATATGCATTGGCCTCGCTCACTGAGTGCAAGGGAAAAAAATAAAATGTAGTCTATAAGTTATTACAAGTAAAACATTAACATTTTGTTGAGTTTCTTGCTACAGCAATTTTAACTCCATTACAAAGTGATCCAAAGTCTCGTTTATACCTCGTGTCTTCTCAGTAAACTTGTATCTTGCGAATACCGTCATTCGCCGTAGGCATGACAAACGGCAGCGGGAGTGTGTCTATAAACTTAATATAAACTTACGGTTCATGCCGTGCTTTGTTTCCACAGTAGCTGTACTTATGAATATGCTTGTATTTATGAATACGCTTGTATGCATCACTTGCTTCATAATCTTTTTCTGCCTTCTCAATTGTGAAATGGCGTTTTTTGTTCAGCGCTGTTTGGAGGTCTTCCTTGTTCTCTACGTACTTACGTAGGAAGCGTGATGATGTCACACGAAACTCCGCCCCCCACGGCCATCCAGCTCAACTCAATTACATTATATGGAGAAAAATAGCTTCCAGTTATGACCATTATGTGTAGAATTTCGAAATGAAACCTGCCCACCTTTTGTAAGTAAACTGTAAGGAATGAGCCTGCCAAATTTCAGCCTTCTACCCACATGGGAACTTGGAGAATTAGTGATGAGTCTTTGCCTTTTATTAGTATAGATTATTTTTTTAGGTCACATAATATATTTATAACAATAGATTTTGGTTCGTAAGTCATTTTGTACTTGCAAATCATTTAAAGACACCATTTTGGTTTTGGAGGTGCAATGGGATAAAAGATTGCAGTTGGTTGTAGTTAAGGGATTAGGGTTTATGTTTGGGATTTAGACCTTTATTTCTGGCATCTTTTGTTTAGCATTTTGGATTGATGAAAGATAATAAGGGTTGTCTGGTAACAATTTATTTGGCTTGGTTTTTAACATTTCTTCTCCTGGTCACCTCCATTTTTTAAAAACTTGCCTTTTCTCACAATAAACACAACATGAAATGAGACATTTGTGGGGTGGAAAACATTTTTATTTTATTTACTTATTTCAGGCATTTTTATTTCTTCATTATGTCTAACTAGCTGTACTACCCATCTAAGTCAGGTTGAAACCTAAGTAATCAATGTAGACCTCAGCATTAATGTTTGCAGTGAATGATTTATTGGAATGTGTTTTTTATTGCACATGGTAATAAAATGCATTTCATTTGTCATTCCAACTTTTGGTGCAAAACAAACATTTGTAGTAATTAAGTACATTGCTACAAATGGTTACCGAATGACAAATGCAGTGCATATACCTCTGTTATATGTCATTTGGTATGAATTTTGTAATAGAAATGTTCATGTTTGAGATGTGCCATCTGTTGGACTGACAAATGCAATGAATGTATTACTAAAATGTTTGTGATATACCATCTGTTGGAATGATACAGACATAGAAACCAGAAGGACACACAGATATACAGACACACAGACATTTATCCTTTTATTTAGGAGAATAAATACAACTGTTACTTGCCTCTTTTGTCATTCTTGATGACCATTTAATTGCAAGTTGTACTATCCTCTGCAGAGTCTGTAAATATATCATTATGGGTTACTCTCCTGCCAAATTTAGTAGTGGGTAGAAGGAGCAATATGATGAAATGAAAGAGATAGTGTATATGTGTATTCTCTCTGTCCTGAAATTGAAGGCAGGGTTACCAAACTAATGGGGTGTCTTTGTGAGGTACTGTAGGAGGTTATATTGTGTCAGCTGAACAGAGAGCAGTAGTGTGGCTCAGGAGGAAGTTTGGGGTTCTGATTTGTTTGGCCAACACCGGGTGCCCCAAGAACAAGCCGAAGGCCTGGCATTATAAAAATATTATGCAATGTAGATATAGGGTGTTAACAGCTTGTTACTGGAATTCCAAGATTAAATGGCTGTTCCTTACCAGTTTGCTTTGACCTTTGTGTGGGAGGTAGAAGAAAGCAATCTTTGAAAGGAGAAAGATGATTATTAGAACACACAAAAAAGAAACAAAAAGCATTGGGTAAGTAAGCAAAACATGAAGTTGTACAAGTGTAGGTCAGGTAAGGTTTCCAATTGCTTGTTTTGCTTAACTGAATATTAATTTATCAATTATGAACCTTCCTTAATTATGTTTTATTAATGATAAATGTGCTGATACTTTGTTTCCTGTGGTCTGACAATTTTATTTATATACTCCTAGTTATTATAGCACAATTATAATCGGAGAAAGTATGTGTATCATTTATTTCCTTCATGGATATATACAAGACTATAGGAGACACTGGAAAGAGAATATTTTGAATTTGGTCATATACATATAAACAATAAATTTTGCACATTTGTATTTTCTAGATTTAGCCAAGTCTATCGCCCCATCTCATTTGCACAAATCTCTTTTACTCTAGTTAAACATTTCAGGTTAACCAGATTATTTCTTTGTGACTGTGGCATGCTCTTGGAAACCTTTCCAAAATATCAACTTTATGTTTGAAGGAACCCAGTTTGGATGAAAAATCCAATCCTGAGGTGAAGTATTACATTTGCTTAGTTGAGTAAATATAATTTATTAAACTGTCCAGAGACAGAAAAATGTCTGAAACACCTGGTGCCAGAAGCAAAGGACAATTTTACTCTGTACGATGTGGACTATGTCCGGCAGTTTATCCCGGCCAAGTCCACCAAGCCGCCAGATGGAGCCCTCCCTGCAGTATGGAGGTGCCCAAGACCAGCAGGAGTCATGGACTATGTAGTTTTTATACACGACCCTGCTGGATACCACAGGGGCCACAAGAGGGAGATGCAGGGAGGACCGAAGACTTATTTGTGCCCTATAACCCGGAAGTTCGTCAAAGGAAGAACGACGGGCTTCCACGGTGAAGAAAAGAACTTTTTACCTGACCCGGAAGTGATAAAGGGTCACATGGACTGGGGATTGGGAACACTTCCGGGTCAGGGAATATAAAAGGACAGCGAGCTGAGCTGGGTGGTAGGAGGGCAATGTGTCTGGGAGTTGGAGGAATGGTTATTATTGAATTATTATTGTGTTATTTATGAGTAGTGTAGAGAGGAGGGTGCTTGGTGCACTTTATTATAATAATAAAAATAATAATTATTGCACTTTTACCTGGTGTTTGGCATGGTACTTGAGGGTTCAAGGGAGCGATAACGCCCCCTACTGCTACAACGGGCAGAAAGAAGAACAGTAGTAAAAAGCCTTTAATGTCTTCTTTGTTCATGTTTATTTAACATTATAGCTATGTGTCAGTAGTAATGTTGCCACAGCTATCAAGAATTTCTTTGCTGCAAATTTCATGCCATATGTCTTTTTATTTATCAAATGTAGCTTATCATTTAGTAAATTATTACTATCTATGTATTAATAATATCTTGTTATAGTCTTTTAATAGTTTTTTGTCTATTCTATTATACATTTCTCACTTTACAAACCTTTCTCTTACAATGCTAATGGAAACTGAGATAAAGCTTAGCAAGAACCTGACATGTTACTCTCTTGTTGTTCCTGTCCTGCTTTCACTTATGTAGCCCACAATCAGTTTTCCCTGAGTTACAGTATATCACCCTTATGCAACTTACATTTGATTTACCTATGTGTACACAAATGGGTGATTCATTCTGTGGAGAGTTGCTGAGTTCCTTGTGTTTCATATTTTGCTTTATGGTTTTGTATATGTATGCTAGTTTCTGGCTCATGTTTGTTTCAAAATCTTTAGTCTCATTTGCATTGTTAAGTTTCAAAATATATGCATCACAATAAATGCGTTATAAACAAGCAATCATAAATATAATGGTATAAAGGTCACATTATGATTTATAAGACAAAGTTCACTTAGAAATACAATCATCCATCCTGAGAATAAAAATACATTAAATCTAAAGATAGCATCCTTATCCAATTGGGGGAGAGAGTAGTAAATTGTTACTCATACAGATGAAAATGCCAGAGAGCAGGAGTTCAGAAGAATTATTTTAGAATAACATGAATAAATGCTTGCCAAATTCTAAAAATCTTCACATTGTTCCTTGCAAAGAAAATTATTTTTTTCTAGTTTTAGATAATAAGAATTTGCTTTCCTATTGATTTCTGGGATGCCTTCATAGTAAATCGCAAAAGATCTCTCAACCAGCTTGACTCAGAGGCATCTTACCTTGGCCTATACGTGTCTTGGCAGAAAACCAAACAGCAGAGTCTGAGGGCTGAAAAGTACGCACGAGACATCTGCATTCAAGGCCACAAAGTTAAGGCTGTCACAGAGTTTACCTAGTAGAATGTGTACAGAACATCAGTGGTAGGTGCCCCCCAGATTACACACATAGAAGTGGTCTGGCTGCTTCTATCATGAGATCCTTCCAGAAGCTCTGGCACAATTAAAAGGTCCAATTCAGCACCGAGGTCAGAGTTTATCAAACCTACATTTTACCTATACCGCTGAATGGCTTGGAATTCTGGATCCTGCTGTGTTGTGACATATAAAGACTCCATTGTTTTCACATGAGGTGCCAGCATTAAATTCTCCATATCTGCTGGTTTGACCTCATGTAGAATGTGCAGACTTGCACTATTTGGTCATGTTTCCAATCTTAACAGTTGCATCACAAGCCACAGACCATTAATGAGTGCAATTGTGTGATAGCCAGAGAGACATGCACTAAAAAGGGATGGAAAAACACTTCATCCGCTATTTTATAAAAAAAAAAGAATGTTGCCATTGGTCATATCAATAAGAATGCTGCGGAGTTTGCCAATGAAGCACATGATTTTTGATTGATTTTCCATTGAATTAAGGAATGTGCATTAGGATTATTTTAGTCAATATACTTACAATGTAGTATAACAGATAGTTCTCAGTTTATATCAATATAATCTAGTCCCATCTAATGCGGCTCAGTGAGTCTAAAACTATTTGATGGATAAACAAATATTTTCCCCAAAATTGTCCTAATTTAGGACTGTTTCCAAACATATGATCCAGTGAAGCCAGTGGTAGATGGTATTATTCATAATTACAATTCAGACCTTAACATATTTTGGGAAATTTTAATACAGAAAAACACACGATGTTCAATATTATGATAAATTACAGCATGTTTTACACAGATTGTTACATACTATGAATAACTGTATTTCATTCCTTTCATGAGATATGCTGCCCTAATCATCTAAAGGTGTGTACCATAAAATTAATTGATAATATCTAGAAATATTGCCAGTATTCTTCACATTATTAGCTAAAATATAAACAAATGAGAAATAATGATGGAGAATGAGTAAGATTTAGGTAAACTGTGATCAAGAAGGTTCCTGACTGGTAAGTAAAAAAAATGACGTATTGAAGGAATTCCATATTTAACGCATAGCTGATCAAAGGATTGAAGGCAGCAGGTCTATATACTGTATATGTCTCTGAAATTTCAAATGCCTAATGACTTAATAAAATACTGTATAGGTTAAGGAGGCTGGAATATAAACTTTGCCTTAACAAAGCTACCTTAAAGTGTTTTACACTGATTGTATATTATAAGTGAGTGGTGTGCAACTGTATTGTTAATAAACTGACCACAATTACTTATAATCACAGCACAAAGGAAGGCAAGCAGACAGGAATTCAAGCAAAACTTTTTTTCCAAGGCTAACCAAGCAGGTGAATATCCATTTCCTCCTACTTCCTTCCATTGTATCAAAGTAAAAATATTCATAACTCAGTAGTAAAGTCAGAAGTCAGGTAATGCCATACCACCTTCTTCTTTTGATCTCTGAAGTGTTATCATTTTAATATGTGGCCTTTTTTTGCTTTCCATGTAAATTAGTTAACAAATAAATTATTTGACAAATAATTTGTTACTGTATATGGGAAAACTAAAAATAAATGTTTTGTAAAGATATTCTTTTTAAAAATACATCTAAAGAAAGCTAAAATTTTGACCACTTATTAAAATGCATGTGTTTAATGCTTTCCATTCGGTTGCAGAAATTGAAATAAAAAAGATCTTCAGATTTCTTTGCTGGTTGTGACAATCAATGCACAGTGCAAGTGAGTTGTCAAATTAATATTAATAATAATTCTTTACATTTATATAGTGCTTTTCTCTCTACTCAAAGCACTTCAGTGAGTGGGGAGCCACTTCAACCACCACTAATGTGTAGCATCCACCTGGATGATGCGAAGGCAGCCATTTTTGCGCCAGAACACTCACCCCACATTAGCACTTAGGTGGTGTAGTAGTGAGAGAAAAATAGCCAAATAAAGACAGGTGATGGTTAGGGCGTCAGAATGACTAGGCCATGATGAGTACTTTAGCCTGGACATTGGGATACACCCTAATCCAGGGATGCTCACACTTTTTCGGCTTACGAGCTACTTTTAAAACGACCAGGTCAAAATGATCTACCTACATTAAAAATTATATATATATAATACTTTATACAGGGTGACACAGAAAAATGGGAACTTTTGAAATGCATAGTGGCAGCCATGTACAGTTGCCAGCACTGCGGAACAGGGACCTTCAGCTGTAAACAATCTCGTCATTTAGTAATTTAGTAATCAATTGCAAGGTAAACAATGGCAGCTGAGCGAGAATTGTTCGGTAGCCGTGTCATCTCAAGATTCGGTGACATTCCCTGGCCCTCAAGATCACCGGATTTGTCCGTTTGTAATTTTTTCTTGTGGGGCTACCTTAAGAGTCGGGTCTACACGACTCTGCCAAGGACACTGAATGAATTGAAACAAAGAATTCAAAACGAAATTTGTGGTATCCCAGCTGAGATGTTGCAGCGATCAATGGGGAACCTCAACAGCAGATTGGAAGAATGCATACGTACAGGAGGACGCCATCTACAGGACGTAATTTTCAGACATTGATAATTTGGATTACTATCTCTTAAAAGGCAAGTTGTAGTGGTTCAATTGCTGTCAGTAATTTTTTTTTTTGTTGGATTTCTTCTATTTTTATTGGGTTTTTCAAAAGTTCCCATTTTTCTGTGTCACCCTATACATAAAATATATGTTGTTGTACCATGCATAACTGAATAACCTTTATGGCACAATAACAATTCAATACATTTATGGTCACTACAGTATTTGGATTTAATAATCTTCATGTGGGAAAAGGCTGACTCGCATAAATAAGTTGAGCCGAATAATGCAGTCACGGAGCTTTTGAATTCAGCCAAGTGAAAAATGTCGGCTGTCCGATTAATGGCGATTTTAGTTCCCTCTCCTTTCTCTTTCTCAGATCACTTTTCGGAAGGAAGTCAGTTCCGTAGTTTTTATGAACAGTTTGAAAGTGCCTTTCCACGTTTTCCGTCTTTGGAATAGCAATGATAGATTGACAGATCAGACAAACACACTTCGATTGTGACATTGTGAGAAAAAAATCCTCTTCCAATTCCACATCCAGCCCATACCCTCCCCAAACAAATTATTTTTTTTTAAATCCTTTCTTTACTCGTAATAAATTGGAAGGCTAACTAGATCATAGCTGGAGTTTTAAAATACTGTTATCAATAAAAAATATTTAGACTTGTGAATAATAATGATGCAGTGTTAAAAAATAATAGTTTCTCAAATATTTGTAGAGAAATCTCTATGGATCTGAAAGGTTTTGAGTCTTTGTAAAAGATGAGATTATTGCAGCAATTCTAAATGTTGCTCTTGTAGCTGTTGATGGCCTAACCACATTTTAATACAGAATAATATGACATCCTCAAGGATTATTATGTATGGTCAGCTTTTGATTTAATGTTTGTTCTTTGCTAACACTCATTATAAATCATGATTTATTTTGTATTTTGAATAGATTTCATTCTTGTTTGGCTTAATGGCCCTTGACGCCTTTCTTATTTAATGACTTGTAATTTATTTTGCTTTTGACGTTAGTGAACCTGACAATGCCTGGATTTCTCAAATAAAATAAGAAAACATCCCTTGCCCACTTTCTTCCCATAAAATTATTTCACAGAGCAGTACAGGTTGGGTTTGAGTATATTTCACTCATTCTATATTACTGCTGTTTACTTGGTTTGGATTTTGACCTTTTGTCTCTCTACCCGACCACACCTTTCACCAGTTCATTTATACTGTTTACTTTTCATTTACAATCATGGATCCTAGCAGTACAAATCACTTTATACAGCACTGTCATCTAGTAATGCTGCCAAACCCTCTGATGTTTTGAAAACACACTGCTCACAAAGTGGGAGCTAGCTTTAGAGGACTGGTTCAAATGCACCTTGTGTTATATGGACACCCTCAAATTATTTGTGGCACAGGTATTCCTGAATACGTTTTAAAGCAGTAAGGTAAAACAAATACACTGTATTCTTAACCTGGAAGAAATAATACTCTATCTGAAGGCCAACAAGATAATCTTGTGACAATTTGATTGATTCTCCAATGAGTAAGGCATTACTAGGAAATAGAGGAAACAGGACAAAGACATGACTCGGTAAGGCCTTATAAAAACAGAAGAATTTGTACCAGCTGTAGGGATGTAGACCATCATGCAAATGGGGTGGGGGGACACCACCAAGACATGGTATGCTACATGTATAAGCTGGATGCTTCAGAAGTATTACTCATTCTCAGTCTGTTGTGATGACTCCTTATTAGTTTATACTGGCCCATATATGTTGGTCCCACCATCACTTTTGCTGTGAAGTATATCATTAGTTTAAATGCCCATGTCTTTCTGTAAATGCTAACTTTCAATAAAAAGTATATCCAAATAAAAGTATAATAAAAATAAAATGCCTTTGTAAAAATACTTTGGATAATCATGAGAATTCAATACACTCCTGATCATAAGATGTGAAACGACAAACAGAAAGATTCTCCACTTAAAGCTGCAAATATTCAGTAATTTTAAGTCTTTTGTTTCACATTTGGATTAGTGCCCTCCGGCAAATAATTGTAAGCTGTTCAGAGAAACAAAATTTTATAAAATGCACCTTCATATATAAAGCAAGTTTCTGGGGCAAATGGTAGTTTGCCTTGACTGTAAGAAAGAACATTTAGCTTCAAAAATAATTTTAAGATTTCCTTGAAAAAAAAGATGTTCTCTCTCAGCTAACTGAAATCATTACAGTCATATGAAAAAGTTTGGGAACCCCTATTAATTCTTTGGATTTTTTTTTATTATTGGCTGAGCTCTTAAAGTAGCCACTTTTAATATATGACATGCCTTATGGAAACAGTAATATTTCAGCAGTGACATTAAGTTTATTGGATTAACAGAAAATATAAAATGTGCATCATAACAATTAGACAGGTGCATAAATTTGGGCACCCCAATAGAGATATTACATCAATAATTAGTGGAGACAAAAATTTAGTTATTTGGTCATATCAGTCCAAAGCACTTTGTTCCAAAATGAATCTGGCTTGTCTAAATGAACATTTGCATACAACAAGCAACTCTGTTTGTGGCACGAGTGCATTCAGTGTGCAAATTGCGCTGAATTTTAGAACGATGTACAGATACACCATCTGCAGCAAGATGTTCTTGTAGGTCTCTGGAGGTAATCTGTGGGTTGTCTGTAACCATTCTCACAATCCTGCGTGTATGCCGCTCCTGTATTTTTCTTGGCCTGCCAGACCTGGGTTGAACAGCAACTGTGTCCATGGCCTACCATTTCCTGATTACATCCCTTTTTTGTTGTTGTTGTTGTTGTTGTACAGATCTTTTGGGAGTTGCTTTGAGGATCCCCATGCTGTCACTCTTCAGAGGAGAGTTAAAGGGAAGCACAACTTGCAACAGACCACCTTAAATACCTTTTATCATGATTGGACACACCTATGAAGTTCAAGGCTTAACAAGCTAATCCAACCAATTTGGTGTTGCAAGTAATCAGTATTGAGCAGTTACATGCATTCAAATCAGCAAAATTACAAGGGTACCTAAAGTTTTGCACAGCCAGTTTTTCACATTTTATTTAATTTCATACAACTAAATACTGCTTCACTAAAAATTTTTGTTCAGAAAACACCCCAGTACTCAGATGTTCCTAGAAAATGAAAGACTTACCACTGTTATCTTTTTTCCCCAAACTTTTTCATATGACTGTAAATAAAAACACAGTGGGAGAAGCAGTATTAGGTTTTATTAAAAATACAGCAGAGTGTTATCCACAAGCATGTCAAAGTCAGCTAATGTTTTGTATTACATCATACATAGAAAAAAGTACTAGTTCTTCTACTCCGGTCTAATTGACACCATATAGTATATAATTTAAGACGAGAGCCAGTGAATATTCTAACTAGATTGTTACACATTTCTTAAATGATTTGATATGTATGAACTAAACTACCAATGAAATGTGATTTTCCAAAGTAATTTTCAGTTCTGCACAATAGAATGCTATGGTAGACTGTTCAAAATTGCCTAACAATTATACTGCTTCCTGCAAACATATTTAACATAAAGTCAAATAATTACTCATAACAATACACAGTAAACAGTAAAAACGTGAAAACACAGAAACATACACTTCTCAGTGCTGTGGGAAATAGTAATATGCTCATCTTTTTCACTCTTCTAATTTTTATTTCAGAGCTGTATTAATTAACCTCACAAAATTTACTTATGTTAAATAAATCTAAAATTAGATTATGGCTTAACACTCATCCTTTAGGAAGTAATGAAATAATAAGTGCAGTGTCATGAGGAAGATAGGTGAGCTGATGTTTTATACTGATAATATCCACATGTCTCAACAGTAGAGGAACAGTATGTTTAATTCTAACATGTTGCCATCTTCAAGGTTTTTTTTTGGTAGAAAGTGATTTGAAACTTGTTTATAGTTCAAAAGAACCATAAAACCATTTAAATTTATATTAGAAGGACTTTTACTTGATAGTTCTGGTTTGTTACAGTACTGACAATTTTAAATAAGACACAAAGGTTGTTTATATGATCCTTCATTAACCTGAAACAGTATTTAAGGTGAATTAAGTAAATTACACATATTTTGATGCATATAGTCAATGCAAATTGGTAAACCTGTAATTTAGCTGTTTTTTATCTCTGCTCTAATTTTAGGCACTTTAACTACACTACTAAAAAAAATAAGGGAACACTTAATCATCACAGTCAATTAAGCTAACACAAAGTCAATTAAGCTTCAAGGATTATCAATCTGTCCAGTTAGGAAGCATAAAGGATTGTAAATCAACTTCACCTGCTTTGCTGCAAATGAAAGTGACAACAGGTGCACTGGAGAACCAACAGCAAGACAACGCCTAAAAAGGGAATGGTTTTGCAGGTGGTGGCCACAGACAATTGCTCTCTCATCCTTCCTGACTGATTTTTCTCTAGTTTTTGTGTTTTGCTAATGTCCTTGTCACTACTGGTAGCATGAGGTGGTACCTGCAGCAGATTCAGGTGGTACAGGTAGTCCAGCTCTTCCAGGATGGCACATCCATATGTGCTGTCACAGAAAGGTTTGCTGTATCAAGCAGCACAAGGAGAGCTGGATAGGGCCATAGAAGGGCATTGACCCAGAAGCAGGATCAAAATCTGCTCCTTTGCATAAGGATGAACAGGAGGAGCACTACCAGAGCCCTGCCAAACAACCTCCTTGGAGCATTGCACAGATCTCCGTGTGCTAGGCAATGGTACCCTGACTGCTGTTAGGTACCCAGATGAAATCTTTGAGTCATTGTCAGACCTTATGCTGGTGCAGTGGGCCCTGGGTTCCTTCTGGTGCAGGGCAATAGCCAAAAATTGGACTGGACTGCCAATACTGATGCTCTGTGCAAGAGAGGAGACTGGCATCCTTCAACATCTGCAATAAGTTGCTGCAGATGTTCTGACGGTTGTGGCGAGTGCCCTCTTCTACGTGGTGGTGTGCTGGGGAGGCAGCATTAAGAAGAAGGATGCTTCACACCTGTAAAAAAACTGGTGAGGAAGGCAGGCTCTACTATAGGCATGGAGCTGGACAGTTTGACATCCGTGGCAGAGCGACGGGCACTGAGCAGGCTCCTGTCAGTCATGGAGAATCCATGGTATCCACTGAACAGCATCATTTCCAGAAAGAGGAGCAGCTTCAGCGACAGACTGCTGTCACTGTCCTGCTCCACTGACACGACTGAGGAGATCGTTCCTCCCCCACACTATGCGACTCTTCAATTCCACCTGGGGGAGAAAAACGTTAACATTATACAAAGTTATTGTCTGTTTTACCTGCATTTTTATCACTCTTTAATATTGTTTTTAATCAGTATGCTGCTGCTGGAGTATGTGAATTTCCCCTTGGGATTAATAAAGTATCTATCTTCATGTGGCCAGAGTATAAAGTTTAACAGTATTATTTAAGTTTTGCAAAAACAAGGTAACCAGGACAAGGACACATGATAAGAAAGGAGAAAACTTTTTTAGATGTAATTTTCAAGTAAGCATGTTTGGAAATGCACAAAGAATTGGGACTAAGGCTGATGAATGCCAAGCCAATACTCAACATCTTCACGAGTATCCTTAGTTCAGTCATATTTGCACTTTCTAAACCTGGCTCACAGCATGGAACCATGTTAAAAAAAATGATTCAGCTCAGAGTATGTGTTGTTTATAGTAATCCATCGGATACTCATCTGCTCACAATCGGATCTGTTTTACAAGGTGTTCAGAGCTTTGGCCCTTTTAGTACATTTTGACAGTGCATGTGCAAGATACAGTAAGTTAAACTGCTATATATGATTACAATAGCTATCAGAGCCATTGGGGACAATTACTGTACATATCCTTGGAACAGATATAAGTATTCCTTCATCCACTGTAAAAGAGCTTAATCAAACCTTTAATGATCTTGCTAAGCCTTTCCACTCAAATTCAATTTTACCAGTTTTAGAATCCTGTGAGGCAGCATAAAAACAATGCAAAATGTCACTTGCACCATCAGCTGTTATATTATGTTTATTGGCAGAGTATCACAACTAAAAATTTTAAAAGAATTCAAGCAAATGAATTCTGCACATACATACTGTATTTTGGTGCGTGGTTTTCTGTGTGTAGTGTGGGTGTTTTTCTATCCTATTTCCTGTGACTTTGCAATTATTCTATTTGTAGTTTAACCTTAACTTTATGAGTGCATCTTTTCTGTATAATCATGGTAAGGAGCCAGACACATAAACTTGTATTGCCAAAACTATATATTTACAATTGTTAATATACATTTTAGACCACTGCTATCAAACAAATTACTATCTTAAACTTGTCTAGTTATGCATAATATCTTCTAATTATATGAATGTTTTATCTAGCACATGCTCTTTCTTTTCAGTATGGGGAGAACATCATTAGATTAGGTCAAGCGCGGCTCCAGGGGGTCATTGGGCTAGTCCAAGCCCCCCAAATAGCATGTCAAGCTGCACCACCCATGCCGTCCGGGATAATATTACTTGGCAGCTTTTTTGGAGTTTATTACACTGTGCCTCATCTAGTATTCCAGATACCCCATACCCTTTTGGTCTGGAGCCATGGTTTGTTTAAGATACCAAAGGTGAAAAAAGATAATGCATTATGAGAAGCTGTGACAGTGATGTCATGACCAAACTACAATCACAAGAGGGGTTGAAAAAGAAAGATAAAGCAAAGAGAGTCTACAAGTTAAAAGATGTTTTACAGTTACAAGCTCAGTGCTCAATAAACAAGTAAGTCTGTGATACCATGAAATATCTTGCACTTATAATGCAGTTCATAATTGGCAACTGAATTTCTTTCGGTTTCTGCAGAAACAAGTCCTGTTTTACTTAAAATTGTATCCAGTTTTTTCTTTCCACTTAGAATAAAAATGCGTATTCAATTTTTTTAAAAGTAACTTGTACACAATAAAAATGTGACACCCCTGAAAAAGACAGTCCATTATAATAATGGATATCGGGCACTTTCTAAGAGTCACAAGCACACAAAAAAAATTTAGCAGCAAAAAATTATCATTTCAAAAAAGACAGTTATTAAGTTAAAATTCTCCGCAATCCGTTTAAATAAAATAAAAAACACCCACTATTATTATTATTTTTATTATATTATTCTGCTGCATTATCCATAATCTCGTGTGTACACTGAACAGCGCGAGCCACCAATCCCCCCCTCCCCTTTTTTCCCTCCTCGTGTAGCTCCAGATCTTTCAGCTATTTCCGGATGTTGTAAATTTTGACGTAGTATTTGAATATATTTAATTAATCCTGAATAAATTATAACTATTTATACACACGTACTTACGTCTTACCCATCTAAAAACTAATCAGCCTGTTTTAATTTTTAGCTACAGCCAACATTACATTACTTCAGCAGATCTGGTAGTAACGAAGTGAAAATACAAGCATTCAAATTTCGTCCCTTTTTGTATGAACTTCGTCAGTTTCCGCCGGCTATTTCCGTCAAGCCGAGTCGATCGTCAGTAATTTAAATAATTGACACATTGAATGTGAAACAAAACTTGGTAAAACGAGTTGCATACAGTCTCCCGCGCAGAGTCAATTCCGTATTTGCGTGCCAAAATTAAAAAGAATAGCGGCGGTTGGATACGATAAGGTTGGCACGGGGTGGGGAGCTCCGTGTCTCGGGGTTGGGATTTCGGGTTAAATATTCAAAATGGCGGACGGAGGAGCAGCGAGTCAAGATGAGAGTTCAGGAGCAGGTAATCATTACTGCATTTTACATATTCATATTCATATTCAAACACACTTTCTCTCAGCCCGGATCAGGAGGGGGGGAAGAAGCAAAACAAAACAAGATGTAACTTCGCCTAATTTATTAATAGCGGACATCACTGGAATTAAAATGTAGAAATTGCACCGACGCTGGTGGGAGGAAAGGGGGATTGCAAGCCAATGGCAATAGTATATATATAAATCCCCTCCGCTCTTTCACCCCTCTTTGTGTCATTAGAGCCTGTGTGTGCTTTACATATTCATATTATCGCCGGCAAGTCCGCCATTTAGCATAATATATTAGTAATCAGCGTCGTTCGCCTCTAATTCGTTACAAATTTGCCGCGATCGTGGAATGGGGTTTGTAAAGAAAGCTGCTGATAAATAAGCGAGTTACAACATTTTGTGTTTGTGGCAGCGTGTAGTCATTACATGTTTGCATATTCATGTGCTGACATGATAGTACCGCGTGTTTTTCGATTACTGTATTTTGTTTGATTTTCATTTATTCAAAAGAAGAGTGGCGTTTATTCCTTAAAATGTTGGTATTTGGGAACACGAGCCGAGTCCACGCCAGCCTTTATTGGGCCGTTTCTCTATCTCTCACTCTCTCTCTCTTTCTTTGTGCCTCTTTTGCGGCAGCATGTGCTTACATATTCATGCTGCCCCACCGGAGAGCAGGCTCTTTACCATATTTTATTAGCATGATTCAAGATTATTACAATGGGAGCAAAATAGATGTAAAACAGTAAGTATATTGCATGCGGGAGGACGGATGGGAGCGAAGGAGGCTCGTGGGGGAAATCGGTTAGCTACACTGAAGAAAAAGACGTGCAAATGGACTAAAGAACACAGCAGAAGACGCTATTCAAAAACGTATTGCAATGAAGCGTCTAGTGTTTTCGGCCAAATATTAATGGATTAAAATGTACAACGGCAATAGGGTGGCGCTTTCTGTTCCACCTTTGTGAGCGAGATTCGATGGGAAGACTGATCGTGTTGCACCTTTTGCTGCCTTTGTTTACCCTAAAGTGCGCAGAAAAAGGGGACAACCATTGAATTGTACGCGTGTGAACTATGCATACAAAATACGAGATAGAAGACAGTCGTTAAATAGGCCACGCGCACGTGTGTGTTTACTACTTGGAATCATTGTCGAGAGGTCGCTTGATTGTAACGCGTCGATAGTTGTGGACCGGCACATAGGCTTCTCTGGGCATCAGTTTAGTTTTTTTCTTCTTCGAGCATACAACTTCAAAGCTAATAGGCTCTCTTGTTTGTAATGTAATACAATATGCTCCTGAAAATGTCGCCGAAAAGGGTGCATTGCTGGCTTTTCAAACCCACGTGATGGGTAGATAAAATGTGTCCATGAAACTTTAAGGGTCTGTTCGCTTGCTTTAGCATTAAATGATCTAATTGTTTTCTGGAATCTAGTGTAAAGTATGTATACCCAACAGTTATCTGAGAATTCCGATTTGTCGCCTCTTACCTAAACAATATTCTTGTCTGCGCGGTCATTTGTTACCTATTATGCGATCACTGGTTTGTAACAGTTGTTAGCCACGGTTAGTTTTTAGTTGTTTCTTTTTAACAAAGCCCTTTTTTGTTTGAAACGATTCAGTTGAGAATGTCAGGTTGAATTTCGCGTTGCGTGGGGCCCGATGTAGGCTTCGACAGCGTATTGCTTATTTATGCTAACAAATAACGAAAGCTTTTGTTTGTCGACTGACTTTTACCCTTGTAGTCCAAATCTAACCAGTGAGTGCGTAAAAATGATGGAAATAAGGCATCGCATGTAAATCTACGAAATTGTTATGCGGAGAGGGGAGGTGTTTGTATACTTGAATACATTATGGCTCTCATTATACTGTCTAATTTGGGGAGGTTTCACGTATTTAAAATGGCTGCATGGATCCCCGCCTCTCATGTTTAGTAATTTAAATTTTAGCAACCCCCCTCGCACGCTTCTACAGTGTTTATATTTTATATCAAACCATGTGCGTTTGTGGTTCAGAGGATTTTGTTTCTCTCATTCTCCGTCCTGGTTTAGTGCTTGGCCTAGTGCGGTGGCAGGCAGAGCAGGAGCAACGCGAAGCCCAGGCTTTAACGAAAAAAGACAGGCCTTGTCTTTCGTGCTTTCTGCCCGCTTTGAATGAGCATCAAAAGTTGGGATAATGGATAATCAAATAATAAAATAGTAGGTAAATTGAGTAGCACGCGATTCTTGTTTGTTGGTACAAGTCTGATGAGTAATGAACCGTCATGTTTGCGGTTTCGTATTAACTTAATTTGAGAGCTGTAATATGGAATTTTAAAGATTTTTGATGCCTCTGAGTTTGACGGTCTTGAACAGTTTTACTTTTTTGAGTTTGTATGCAATTGCACAGTGAAAAGAAGCTGCGCAGTGTTAATTTTTGTACTTAATTGTTCAAGATTTAATATTTTGTTATGGTGTCGGCTGTAATAGCGCCAAAAGCGAAGCTGCTGGCGCTATCATATATGATTGTATATTGCGTTTAAGAAGTGTTTAAAGTTGATGCGTGCTTTAAAAGGTGCAATGTAAAATAAAGCTTAACTTTTTATATAAAAAAAACTAATTACTAGTCTTGAGTGTATGCATTCTCATCCTTCCAAACTGTTTTATTTGCTTTTTTATGTGACCAATTTGCCAAAATAAGTATAAATTGGCAAATGGATTGATTTTTAGAATACAAGAGTAAAATATAGAAACATGACAATGCTTTATGCTAATTTGATACATTTCTTAAAATACACCAGTGTTTCCTTCTCTGTAAACATAAAAATGACATTGATACATTTGAATGTATAACACAAATCATGAATCAGTTTCATTGTCTATTCAAACAGGAATACTTTGTCTTCTCAAGCCCTATCACACCATTTTCTAACCCGCTTAATCCAGACCATGGTTGGCAGGATGGAGTCCATCTCTGCTAGTATAGGGCACAAAGCAGGAGCAAATTCTGCACATGGTGCCAGTGTGTTGCATGGGCACACATGGGCCAATTTAGTGTCTTCAGTTCACCTTCATGGAACACAAACCTCAAGCTCTGTCTTTACAGTGGATTTTCTTGGCCTCTGACTTTTGTGGCTTTTGCAGCATTTGACTAGCACCACAATTTAAAACCTTATCAGTTTACTATAATGTATAATTTTTCTAATTATTTTCTGTTTTATAGTTTAAAGGAACATGGCCTTGCTTAGGTTCTAGACTAAGACTGTGCTTTCATTTTGCCTAAAAATAATTTGGTTCTTTTTTTTTTTCCACTCTTGTGAGAGGAACCTGATCATTTTGGAGTTCTTTGAACAGCATAAGATGCTTCATTGCCTTGAAACCTGTCACATCTGGTTCAGGCTACAGTTGTATGTAGTGTTAATTCAGATACAAACTTTTGTGACTTGCATGTAATCTGCATTGGAATGCTTGAATTGCATTTAAGCTGTATTTGAAATACCCCAACTGATTTTTGCATTACGTTTTAAAACAAAAAAAAAAAACCTAATATCCAAATGTCCATGTTCCACAACACCTTGCAAAGTAACCTCCACTTATAACTCCTTTAATAAAAACAAACTCCTTATCAGGAGGGAAATGATAGCAATATGACTTATGAGAATGGTACCTGCACACTGTGGAATCCCTAGCACCTTCAAAAGCCGTCAAGGAAATGACCTCCATGATATCCCAGACATAGCTTGATGTAGTCTGGTATCAGAGTGTAGTGTAATGCTTTACTTAATTAGACAATTGGAACACTTATCCAAAGACTTTGGACAATAGGTAAACCTCTGAACCTGTTGACAACCAATTTAGTTTATCTGCTATATGATTAAGACGGTTCGTCTCGGGCATTTACTTTTATGAAAATGTTGCAAATGGGCAGTTGCATAAGTAGTTTGTCCCCTTCAACTTTCTGAATGTGTCATCTTTTTTTATTAATATCCTCAAGAGCTGTTTCTCACTACTTTCCACCCCTCTCTGTCACATCCACAAAATACTATGAACAGAAATTGGAAATAATTGCATGCAAAGCAACCAATTATTACGCCTTAGGTTTCTCTCACTGTTTTTCTCCTTTACTATCATTAGCTGATGGCTTCCACTGGTAACAGTTGTACAATGTGTAGTTCATCCTAGTAATCTGTGTTCTATTGGAGCATATCTGATGCATTTTTTTTGTTTTATCTGTATACTTTCATAGTAGGTTTGGGTGACTCCAAAAAAGTTATTTGAGAATGTAGACAAAAAACCTAGTTATGTTTATTTGTAGTACAAGATTACTCTTACAAGTTTTGTGAAGATTTGCAGCTTAATTCATAATTAGAAACAATTTTATTCAAATATTTTTTTCAGAATGAATGTTTTCTAATTACTGAATTGTTCCATTATATGATGGCATATGCCATAAAGGCAGTGGCTTGGATTGAGATATTCTGTGTAGATGTAGTAAGGTTGGTCAACAATTAAATTTGTTTTTTTAGTACCTTTTTAAATGCATTTGAGATTGCTGTATTTGATCCTGTAATATGCTGCTGTGCATCAACATTTGTCAGTTACTCATGTATATAATTAACAATATTTTATAGTTTTTAGTTAATATCTTTTTAAATGTTAATGTTACAAATCTATCTTGTGTTGAAGTCATTAATATAAATGGGGGGGGGCGCGAGGAGGGGTTCAAGGTTAGACCCCTGGTGCCTTCCCTGTTGACTTCATCCCATGTTGAGCATTAATCACCTATCTGTACTCTTTCTCCTGCCAGTTAACCAATCTGAAATCCAGTTTTGTTGGACCCACCTGATGCCATTAGCTTCTAGTTTCAAATTTACTGTTCAGCGTAGGAGTGTGTTAGAACCTTTTCTGAGTCTGAGTAACCTATTCAAAAAATTTCCAGATTGTTTTGGCAGAAGTTTTAGTTTGTAAATAGTGACTGTTTTCTAGTATACAGTACTATTTTCATTCATGTGCTTTTCTAACTTCTTTCTTATTTTAGTGTCCATAATTTTGCTCAGTATAAAATAAGGACTTGATGTCTTTGTTTTGGTTCTCAACTGTTAAAATAGTTATCAAGAACGCAGATGGGTTGTGCCTGTTGTAAATGCCACCTTTGCAAAGTGTTATGTGTAATTAATGTGCTATGACTGCTGAAGCACCATCATCCTTGGAGCTATTTGAAAATGATGCCCTTCTGCCTACTGTACTGTTTCATTTGTTCATCATAGCTGGCTCTTTCTTTCTCTCCCGACCCCAACTTGGGTACAAGTTATTCCTTAATGTTCGTATTGCTGCTTTAAACAGCTTGAAAACCTTCTGTTATAAAGAAATGTTAAAGGGTAACATGAAAATGTAAATTTCTCAGAAAAAAAGTAAATTTGTTGGTTTGAAGAAATACTTTAAAACGTTTATGAAGTTTAGGTTAAATGTACTTCTCTGTATCTGTTTAAAGATAACAGCTAGCATATGTCCTTCTAACTCCATTCCTAGTATTTAAAGTTTTATATTGCCTCTTACTCCCTCTTTGCTTAAACTGAAATTACTAAGACTTAACATGGGTTCAGCAATGTTAACTGACACAATGTCCTTTTTAACCCAGTTGTTGAGTTGCGATGTGTTGAATATTTGGTTGGGTATGCCATTAAGAATTTCATTGTATTCTGTCCAATGCAACTCATTTGCATTTCTCATATGGTATGTTTTAGAAGCTACAGACCTTGAAGTGTTTAAACCAGTTAGAATTAGGAGTGAGGCCTGTTGACTTCTGTAGAAAAGCTCTTTATAATCAGAGAATAAATGCCAAACCTCATTTATTAGGACTGTGTAGGACACTGTTAAAAGTGATTAGTCTTGTTATCTTTTCATCTTCGCTCACAAATGTGAGACAATAAAATTTAAACACCACCACCTTATTTGACAATAATGAGAGCCTGTGTGTGTCTTTTTTATTATTAAATAATGAATACAGTTCCTGCAATCAAGCATTAAAATTCTTGTTTCTCCAACTCCAAGAGCTTCCAGACATGACATATGCTGTTTTTCTTTTTGGCATGTGTTGATGTGGTGCTGTATCATCATCATCATCTGTGTGAGCCATTTGCATATGAAGTTTTACTTATGATTTTCTTATTTGTTATTGTGACTTCAAGAGATATGTGTTTACTTGCAGTCATGCAATAATGCATGAGAACTGCCCTAGTACTGTTAAATTTTCTCAACTTTAATATTAACATGGTTCTGAAAAATCATTTTTTAATAGTGTTGTGAAGTATACTGGTACTTGGAAAGTACTGAAAAACACACACATTAAAACCATATGGTACCAGATTTTTGGGAATTTCAGTATTGGAAGTAATCATCAGGTTTCCTCTCATAAACCCCTGCCCCACTCCATTCTCCACTTTTTCTTGCTTTTTAGATGTCTTAACGCATGTTGACTATTTTCTGATACATATATACTTTGTACATAGTGGCTGTTGAAAATCTACAAACCCTTTATTAAAATTTTAGTCTCTTTTATGTAAAGGCTGAAATGATGACTACTAATCTCTAACCCTTGTCACCTTTAATAAGCACTTGCATACAACACTATTTAAGTGAAAGTGAAAAAGGATCGTGCATGGTGTACTAGAGCTGTCAAATTAACCAAAAATTCAGATTTGAATATTCAAGTATACGTTTCACTACTTCCCCCAAGATATCAAGCTGAAGTGATTCAAAATACTTCTGGTCCTAGCCATTGTTTATTAGGTATTTTGGATTACGCATACTAAACCTGTATTATTAATATTTTAACATTTTTGCTTACACTACATCTGCAAGCATTGATTGCTTATGGCACATACATTGTTGCTTAAAGGACACTTCAAGACTATAGCTTTCTAACACATCCCTTCACAAAGGCAGCATTGGTGTGTTGAAAGTGACGTAATCACAGATCAAACCAGTTTTTCATTTTTTCCCCCTTCAATACACATTGAAAACAATTATTGTTTATTTTACCCCATCTTTCTTGTATAGATTGATTCAATGTGTCTTTACCTGTTTTACAAATTAAACAACCCAGTGTAATACTGTAAATGTTACTGAGTGTCCCATTTATTTATGACCTTTACAGTTAACAACAAAAATCCTATGAAAGTAATAGTATTTTTTTTCTTTATGCCCTGTTATTGTAGGCAATGTATTTCAAACCAGTACCCAGCAAAGAAATGACCGTGTATGAAACTGTGTTGATGGATGCAGCTAAAATGTTAATTAATGCCACTGAAAAGGCTGTTCTTTTAAATGATGATTTTAAAAGCTGTTTTAATAAAGGAAAATGAAAAGAGTACATCTGTCATGTATCATTGTCTTACAAGCAAAGGAGTGACAATGGGATTTAATGTTTAACTGTTTCTGCTAAAAACTGGGTTTTTAGGTTCAAGAATGAGCTAGAATGGGATCAGGAGCAGAATAATACTACATATTCAGTGTTTTATTCTTAGTGCATCTGTAGATCAAAGAATGGAGTAGAACAGTTGTCCCATAATGATCATAAAAGCTGATCATTGAAAAATACAAATAGTATGATTCTGGAAGTGATGTGCAAAAATAGTTTGTAAATTACTACAATATTGCACCATCTATCTGGAGTGATGCAATTATGAAATTAGCAAAATGTAAGACAATTGTTCTGTGACACTTGAATGTTAGTTTTGCATTCCATTTTTAAAAAAAAATACATTTCAGGTGTCAGATTTCACTTTTCAGATGTATGACATCCCCAGTGTATGTGCACAATTTTTACGATGAAGATTGTGACCAATTACATTTAATTTATCACATTCAAAGTCATGGGGAAAAGCAGTGTGATGTAATGGCTAAGGTACTTTGCTTTAATCCCTGAAGTTGCCAGTTTAACTCCAGCCTGCAGTATTTCTTGCTGTGTGACCCTATGTAAGTCACTTAATTTGTTGGTGCTCCAATTGTAAGAAATGTTCTGTAAACAAGTTGTAATATATCCTAATTCCATAAATCACCCATGATGCAAGCATCTGTCTGTTATGACAGATTTGCATTCACATGACCTTAGATAAGTTCTCATTAGCCCTAAATTAATGTTGCAAATCTGACTTTTTTGTTTGTTTGAAGGTTTCTGCAAAGATAAGCATAATCCATTAGAGTTGCAACTAATCGACATATCAATAATCGATTATTAAGTGTTGGCAACCATCACTTTCATCGATGAACTGATTTTGAACATATAAGCCAAATTGCAAATTTAGTTAATTTATTTGAAATCTATTGTTTTTTAAGGAAAGTGTTTGTGTGTGTTCATTGCACAACTAGCGCCAGAAGTGCTACTAAGTGTTTTATTTCTTTTTATTACTATTTATTTTCAATATAATATACATTTTCAAAAAATAATACTTTGTTTAAAATATCTACAAGTAGGTCATTTAAAAAAAATCTGAAAGTTTTATACAAATCTGTTTATTTGGTGAAAAGTTCCATTTCATGAATTTTGTGTTTAATTTCAAATGGATCTTTTTAAACAATCCAACTAATCAGTTAATTGACAAAATAATTGCCAGATTAATCAATCATCAATGGGATGGTTAGTTGCAGCCCTATAGTCCATAATGTGTGTTTAAAAATATTTATGGAATCTTGTTGAAAGGTACAGACAAGGTTAGTAATGTTAAAATTCAAAGGTATCCTTTATAATAGAGCTGAAATGATTCCTCGAAACTCGAGGAATTTGATTACAAAAATCATCAAAGCTTAATTTAATCCATATAATTACTCCTCCAGTGAGCTCGGTGCATTTTGCACGGATAGTGTCATACAATGCTCTTATACTGGGGATACACGATGTGATGACATGATTTGATGACACGGAGAAAAAATACTGAAGGGTGATGGGAGGAGACGTATTCCAGCAACATCAACACCATCGGACACTTTTCTGCAGCAGGAACCATTGCATCAAAAAGCAGAACAAGCTTCTGTTTTGAGTATGTTGACATGCTCACTTCATTGCAACCATCACATGATCCTTTAAGTGCTTATGCACACAAACACCATATCTACCTCATACGTATGGGATACGATCCTGCCAGAACCTTTTTGTTTGTTTTTTGTTTTTTTTGCCTCCTACGAATGCTAGAAAGCCTTCCAAGAAGACAGCCGCGGCTTATGTAATGCCTGTGCTGTAGTTCTGTTGAAACATATAGTTCTGAAAATTAAGCTGCACAACTTAGTTTTAGGCTTTATACATACCTTTTCTTAAAGTATTTTGTAGTTGCTATATTTTTATATTTATTTGTTTTTACGTTTCACAATGTTTTCTTTAAAGCCCAGAACGTAATATGGCGCTTAAATGCAATAAATGGGTTTACTTTTGACAAATTTTATTGTATGCAAATCAAATAGTCGTTAATTTAAGAGAGGTGTCATTTTCTTTTTTTGTGCATTTACTATTGTTCTTAAATATAGCAAAAATGTTTCTTACCCAATTATCCGATTTAATCAGTGGAATAATCGGTAGAATACTCAATTATTTAAATTGATTACAGCAGCCCAAATATATATCATTAAAAACTATGAAAGTCATCACTGCAGAATTAAGGAAATATTGTAGGATATAGTGAAGATTACTATTGCCTTTCAAAAATGATGATAAAGAAATGAGAAGGCTAAGCAAAAGACGAGGGTCAGCTCAAACAAGAAACAGCTTTAAAGGAAAGTCTATGTCTTGAAATGGCTCAGTTGCAGCCTTGGACTCATTCCTGTAGAAAAATCTGTAAATTCATTCAACTAATTTTATTAAACATAAAATTTTTTCTGCAAAGAAGGGATATGGGATAACATTGCAGAGTTCCATCCATACTGCTGTAATCAAAATAAAAGGTGCTTCCACCATTAGTATTTAGTAATACTGCTGTAATCAAAATAAAAGGTGCTTCCACCGTTAGTATTTAGTAAAGTGCGTGCCCATGTAAGACCCAAATGCATTGAAGGTTTTTAGATTCCTAAAAAACTGATGTCATTCCTATATTTTTTCACTAAAATCTCATTAGTTGCAAGGCTGTTTTTTGATTTCAGATTGTACATTAGTAAAAGCTGAAACTTATTATTAAGGGTATGTGGATTTTTTATATTTGGCACGTTAAAACTTTGGTCAGTGTGTTTTTTTTTTTTTTTGAGTCCGCTGACTGCATAATTTTTTAACTTATTTAAACATCGGGCCTCATTGCAGAAGTGACTTGTGTGTTATTACTTCTAAACTTTGGGTTTAAATCATACCAAAGGAACTGTCTGTGTAGTTTTTCTATCCACGCTGTATCTGTGGAAGTTTTAAGCTTCTTAACGAAGAGGTGATTATTGATATTTTGGCTGTGACACGTTTTAACTCGGACACTGAAAGGTTAGAAGTATTTAATTTAAAGTGTTGTTTGTTTTTTGTTATTTGACTTTGTAATATCTAAAAAGCTCAATGGTTGAATTTTTCTGTAAACAATTGTTTGATTTTTATGAAACATGGCTACTTAAAGTTTTTTTTTTTTTTTTGTTTCATACTAGTATTAACTTAGATAAGTGGTTTGCAGCACCATTTAACATTTTAAAATTTAAATGAGTAACTTTTGAAATATCTTCCAAAATTTTTCTAATATTAATACTTTTAATATTCAAAAAGAAAAATTTATTTTAAAAATGTCTGGACATTCTCGCAATATAGCAGGTGTCCCAAAATTCATGCAAGATTTGAATTTGGCACCATTTGTGCGGTAAAGTGTTGCCAACAGGAAAAAAAAAGACAAAGTGACAGCTCACAGTTCAGGATTATTAAAAATGGAGCGCTACACAAAAGAACGTATTTTCATTGTTGAGCAATATTTTAAAAATAATGAATGTTTGGCAGCAACAGTTCTCAATTTCCGTACAAAATATGGTCGGAATAGTGATTTAACTTCATCAACTTTTTCGAATAAAATCATCTTCAGCGATGAGGCTCATTTTCATTTTGATGGCTTCGTTAATCGTCAAAATTGTCCCTTTTGGGGTTCAGAAAATCCACAAGTAATTGTTGAGAAACAAATGCATCCAAAACGTGTCACTGTTTGGTGCGGATTTTTGGCTGGAGGCATCATCGGACCATTCTTCTTCGAAAATGCGGCTGATCAGGCAATAACAGTTAATGATGCTCGCTATCGCGACATCATGATCCCGCTTTTTGTGCCTAAATTGCAAGCTATGGATGTGGACAACATGTGGCAGCAAAGCTGTGGAGGCCATTTACCTGATATGCTATTCCATACATAACCCAATACTGTATACTTTATGAATCAATTAAAAATTTACAATTTTTAATTAAAAACCTGTGTTCTCTATCAAAATTACTTCTTGAGTGAATTTTGGGACACCCTATATTAAGCTGGTCTGAAAATTAGACCTAAAATGTTTTTTTTCACATTTGAGAAGTCTGCTGGTCAATCCCTGTTGCACTTTCTTGTTTTTTTATAACCTTTTTGAAAAGCTGTTTACAGGTATCTCAATATGGAAAAAAATTCAGTAGGCTGTATCGGTTAGAAGTATGCTTTCTGAAAGCCTAAACAAGACGCACAATTTTTTTTCCCCATTTTTGAAGGGCTGCTCTTACCAATTGGTGTCATCTGTACCAGACATTTTGCTTTTGTTACATACTATACCTATAAAGGTACCAGTATGCAAGGTTTGAGCCTGCTAGGTGGTTTAGTTTTTGATATACAGTCTTGTGAATTTGATGAAAAAAAATAAGGCAGGGTCAAACTTGATACCCTTCCCCCCCCCCAACAAAATTGGCTGTATCTTGGAAAGTATTTATCTTGCATCAAAATAATTTTGTAGTGTCTCCTGCATAACATGGGTACACCTGTTATTTTTTTCAGAATTTTTTTTTTAGACTGAAGTGTGTGTGATTTCTTGAAAATCTGTTGATTTGACATGGAATGACCCATCTATTAATAGGGTTGGTATAAATAACATGGGAATGGTGCTACAGATCTGATGTCATAGCGTGTCTCTGAGAGATCCTCAGTGATCAAACAATAAGCTAAAATGAAAAAGTTGCAAAGGAAAACCAGCTATGTAAAGCATACAAGATGCAAAGTTAACATTGCGTCACCATGCCTCAAACACAGCACAGATGGGAATGGTTACCGGAAAGAAAATGCAACAAAGTGACACAAAATAGCAATGAGTAAAAAATGTATATCCATATGCTCACATAATTCCAGTCTTTGATGAAGTAGTGATGTGGAACTGGCTTGTTCCATTGTTTGAAATCGCAGCTCTGGGTGCAGCTGGAATGCCTGTGTATTATTATTTAATAGAGTTGTATATGTTTCCTTTCTTGGGGGGAGGGGGGGCTCCTTTTAAGGCTTGTTTTGGGTTGTAGCTGCAGCACAAATTGATCATGTGGTGCTGGGGATCATTGTTTTATATCTGGTGGAAATACTGAAAGTATGTATTTTATTTTTTTTTCATGTTTGGTCAGCTAACTTACCCCTTAAAATAAAATACTGCAAGTTTTTTTTAATTAAATGCATGCAGGGTGAAAGGTTGGGTTGTAACAACATGCATATGCCTGAAGCAGATCGGCAACAGTCTTACAGTATTCAACCATGAAAGTTATTCACATGGTTGCTATAGTATTGTGATATCAAGCTGGCTCGCAAAGCCTCATGGGGCTCTGGTAAAAAAGTTTTAAGTCAGCCACATAGCAAATTTTCAGGAAAATATTTGGTGCGCAAAGTTGCCGGTGAGTGCAGTATTCAGTGTGACAAAAACTTTGGTGAATTTGGCTGATAAGCACAACTGACTAATTATTTTACTAATAAATTAGTTGAATGATCATTACTTTGATTACTCTGTTAATTGGGGCTTTAAAAATGAAGTTGTATTCAAAAATTAGTTTTAATTCTTACGCAGTTATAATTCTCTTCAAGATCAAGCATAACACATTCAAAGCTGTTGTCAATATCGAGGGAGAAAAAGCTAAAACCATTGTTAATGTAGGCGAAAATTGCCTGGAGTTTATTGTTTTATGTTATCCTCTAGATGGCAGCAAAGACCATGAGAGAATCTGGGTGTCACGTACCATATTTTATTGCTGAAGGTTAGAGGGTCAGCAGTTGGATGGTTTGGAGAGAAAGTCAGAGAGGTGAGATTGCGTTGGTTTGGACATGTGCAGAGGAGCGATACTAGATATATTGGAAGAAGGATGCTAGGTATGGAGCTGCCAGGCAAAAGGGAAAAGAGGAAGGCCTAAGAAGGTTTATGAATAGGGTTAGAAAGGATATGCAGGTGGTGGGTGTTACAGAACAAGGTACAAAGGACAGCAAGATATGGAAAAAGATGATCCACTGTGGTGACTCCTAACTGGAGCAGTCAAAAGAAGAAGAAAAGATTAAGAAGACACCGAATCTATGAAAATGTGTACAATTAATTACAATAAAAAAATGTTCTCCCCAATTCCTTTGGTTCACCATTGAACAAAAACAAGCAAGCCTAACTAGACTTTAATTTACCTTTCAAAACATCTTTTATGAAGTTGAAGAAAAATATATAAAGACAAACCAGTGAAAATTTAGATCTACGTTGACTGAATCCTGACTCGGCAGACACTAGCTAACCAAGCCCTGCTATCCGCCTAGTAAAAAATGTTTTGTCACATGTCACACTTTTTTTTTTTTTCTCAAGATACTCATTCTACAGAAATTGATGTTGGTGGAGAATTTTAAAAAGCGAGATTGATGAGGAAGCATCATTATTTGAATGAAACAAAATGTCTCCTATTCCATTACTTTCTATCTTTGTTATACTGCATTTTAACATATTGTACATGGACCAAACAATGTTAAAAAATGCTTATTGTAGCCTGCTTGTAGCTCTTTTTTTTTTTAAACTTGGTTTTATAGTACTTTTGTATTGCTGCTCTGTTTCTGTTCCTTGGTGACCAATGTATGTGCTGTTTTTGCTTAATGGTTTCTCCAGGACTACTGTACTTCATCCTTAGTGTTTAAAGTGGAAAAAATAACTATATTGTTTTCTTGGCTCATCTCATCTTTTTCAAAAATTTCAGGATTGGGGAAATTGTTCTCTTCTTCAAAGTCAAAAGACTTGTTCAAATCTGAAAATAAATTCTGAATGCAAAAGGAAGAAAGTTTGAGGGAATCTGAGGAAGGGACATGAGTTCTCTGCAAGTCTGTAGAAATTATTGTACATTGTTTCGGAGGTATGACAGGTGGGTTGAGGGTTGTGGATGTGCACAGTGAGAAGTGCCGCGTGCATCTGAACGTAACAGAACACTAACCTCACACAGTCTCTTTTTCGGCAAGTAACAAAGGTGGCATTTTTATGTTTTCTGCTGCAATAGAAATCATATATGGAAATTTCTACCAGTATACCGTGCATCTCTACTGGTATTTACTAAAGCCATCAGAATCCAAATTAGGGGCTACCTTTGTGAAATAAAACTTTAAGATTATTATTTTTACTTCAGAACTCCTTAAAACTGCATTTGTTTTGTTTCATGTTACCTGTGTACTAATCCAGAATTAGTAAATTCAGTAATTATCCAACTGTAAATGTCATTCATTCTAATGTCATGTAAGTATCTGTTGTATGTGCTCTCGTTGTGCTAGTCACAGTTTAGTTTACATACTAAAAAGTATTACTTTGGCTTCAAACACCCAATAAATGACAGGGCATTTTACAGTTTAATAATTCCTTTTCAGAAAGCAATTATGCTGATTTAGTAGTAACTGTGTATATCTGCTATTATGTGCTTCAGTTAATAATGGAACCACAACCTGGATATGAATATAAATAGCAAGCTGGTTGAGTCTGCAGATGAACTAAAAAAGGGAGATTGGTGGTAGGTAATCTGCAATCAGCTGAATTATTACAGTGGAGCCTGAAGAGAATACAGGTTTCAGCTGATTTATGCAGATGGAAGTTTAATGCATGTACACATAGGAAGTAAAAATGTTAGATTTAATAAGACAGAGGGAGGACCCAAAGAGAAAAACCTGAAAGAGAAGGAGCCGAGTGGACTCAACAATTTTTAGCTCCAGGTAGAGTGTGGAAGCCATTAACCATGCTAACAATATGTTCGGTTATATCACACTATGTGTAGAGTAAAAGTCCAGGAAAGTCATGCTTAAGTCCGTACAGTTAACCTCTGCAGTACTATTGCTACCCTCATGTGTTATTGGTATTCTGGAGTTCTGAACTCTTTAATTCCAAAGCCCAATTCCAATAAATTTTGTGTTTTCTGTTAATGCCTGGTGGTGATTTTTCTGGAAACATTTACTTAACAGTATTTTAGCAAAAAAATGCAATTGTTTTGCACATTACAAACATACGACTGGATGACTGACTTGAATTATGCAACATGAGTAACGTGAGTTTTTTTTTTTCTTTTTTTTTTTTTTGACGTATGCATGTTTTTGATACTGTTTTATGTGGTGCAGTGGTCACCATAGAGCAACTTTCTGTACATTTTTTTTATCTTCACTCTCCAAGAAAATCTGAGAGAAAAATAATGGGGTAGGTAATGTATAAAAAAAAAAAATCCTTTTTGGGTGGTGTATTCCTCAAAGTTCATCCGTGAAAGTTGAAATGAACAGATGGTAAAAACTGTACTAATGTCATCCTGTTCAATTGTGTGAAATTGAGCCTTTCCTCAGCAGGTTTGTGTTTTATTTAACTGGATGGGACATATTCCAGAGTAACATATTCTATATACAGACCTTTTGTTAGATTACCAAGTAATTAGAACTGGAAAAAATATGGCAGCTGTGTCAGGTTCATCATAGTAATTGATATTGACAGTGATTAAATCTTATTCAACACTGTAGTTCTGACCGGTGAACGGGGCCAGGTGGGGGTGATGGTTCTTCAACTCAAAAGCACAAATTCACTTGAACATGCTTCACTTTCCTACAAATATTTCATTTCTCTAAATTATTTAACAATACCAAAGTTGAGAGCATTTGATTAGATTACTGACACGTTGATACTGCGATAGAGGTAACTTGAGATTTTTTTCTGGACATTTTAATATTTGCCATTATTTAGCATTTGCTGCCAGTACCCATTGATATAATTTTTTTTTTTTTTTTTTTTAATTCTCATACATTGTGAAAGAATGAACTAAAACTGAACAGAGTTAGGTGCAATTTTTTCTGCAGCTGATGGAGGTGCTGTTTTTCTGAATGTGATCAGAATTGAACAGGATGGTGCTTTGGAGTGAATAAAATTAGTGACTTTTGTTTTTTGCCAGTAGGCATTTATTCATACCCAGTGTATAATGAGACAGTACAATTTTAGGCTTTGATGCTAATGTAGAATCAAGATTTTTAGTAATGTATAGCTTTAAATGAGTTAACTTTACATCAAATTTGTGACGTTGCCGAATCCCACTTTTGGTGGTGTACTTTATTATGGAGTTCAGTTGCGTGCTCTTCCACACCAATGCAGTAGGGACCACCCACAACTGTAAATGTTTTCCATATTTCATTTGTAGTTTACAAAATTGTTTTGCCTTTTTTTTTTTTCCATCTGTTCTTTTCTGTACAATGTTTATAACATTTGGTTCATTACTTGAACCACGTAAATGTGCAGTCTGTACATGTCTTTCTGGTCTGTTGTAATTAAAGTAAAATATGATTCATTATCAGAAATTTGTCTGGCTATGGGTATAGCAAAAAAGGCTTGAATATACAACTGATAACAAAAAATGTACGGAAATACTATTGAAAATTGTATTCACATGATCCCTACTGATTATTTTTCTGAATTGAAATGGTTAACGTTTCCCTTAAGATTCTGTTTTGTTGTGATCCTCAGTATAAACCAAGTCTCAAGGAAACGCAGGAATTGATCTTGGGCAGAAATGTTTCACTGCTAGTCAATTACATGTAGCATGTTCTGCATTAAGTATCTCAAGTTAACTAATAATATTAGCATCTGGTAAAATAAATACAAATATTATATACAGAAAGGTACTTTGTTACATAGTAGTTCTAATACATCAAGTTACCCAACAGCACTATACCTGAGGCCCATTTTCTTAAAAAAATTTAAAGCAGCTATTGTAGTATGTACAGGGGGGTCCAGATCAACTTATGCAGATCCAGATCGTTTGGATAACTTTGATTTATGCAGGGACGATTCCAGTTCGGGGTGAAGGCGATTCTTCATGTCGTCAGTTCGCACACTTATCGATGGTCCGGGATTTTTCAGGTGATTTTCTATGTAATAAACTTTATATAGTTATAGTGTAATGAAAATTGCATAATTAGATCTGTACTACTCTATATTAGCCTTCACTTTCTCCTGGCTGACGTTTTATGAATTTCATATGAAAATAATCGCAAAGTCCTTATTTCATATCAAGTTCATTCTTCCCTGTAGCATTATCAAAGCCAAAACAAAATGACTCCAATTGCTTTTCTTAATTTCCCAGTGAAGGCAGATTGTGGCAGAGATTACAAAGCAATTTTCTTAGCACATGTTTAAGAACAATTCATTTTGTTTTGTATAAACTTTGAAATAATCTTAAAATGCAAAAAACAAATTAAGAAAACTTAAATCTGCTTGGAATATCTGAACCTTGATTAAAATATTACACTATTAAACCAACAGTCTGTAAATAATGTCTTCAAACACACTTAATGCAATTTAGAGTAGTTTGTGAGAGAGGTTATCCTGGCACTACTGAGCACAAGGCAGAAAACAGCCTAGGGTCCTTGTCCGTCTCCGGGTTCACTTATATGCACTCATTCACTCACACAGGCATGACTTGGAATCTCAGTGTTTAATGAAAAGTTAGAGTAAAGTCTTTAGGTTAGTTTAGAGTGTTGTAAAGCAAATAATATGTCAAAGAGCTGGGGCACCCAGGTGAATCCTGTTTAAGCATGAATTGTTAGATTGAAATAAAAAAAATGTACCATAGATTCAGATGCATGTCTTCTTCAGACTGCCCCAAGATGTCGTCGGAGCTGGTTTTCAAGGATGAGACCCAGAAGGGCGGGTTCTGGAGGGCATAAGATGAACATGATGTCATCGGTGGAATTACTGTCAGTCATCCATTCTATGGAGAGAGAAAGAGTAAAGGCGTTAGGAGACAGCACCACCCCTGTGGTTTGGAGTGTAGATTAGCCCAGTTGTTGTTGCCCAAATGGATGTGTGTGACAGTGTACAACAACATTTATTTATATAGCAGATTTTCATACAAATAATATAGCTCAAAGTGCTTTACATGATGAAGAAAGAGAAAAAAGATAAGTAAAAATTAAAATAAGAGAACACTAACATAGAGTAAAAGTAAGGTACGATGCCCCGGGAGGACAGAAAAAACAAAAACTCCAGACGTCCTTTGTGGGAGAGGGAATAAAATCTGCAGGGGTTCCAGGCCATGAAACTGCCCAGCCCCCTCTAGGCATTCTACCTAACATAAATGATCAGTCCTCATTGTATTCAGGGTTCTCGTGGAAGGACTTGATGATGACGGTCACATGGACTTCTGGCCTTTAATCCATCAATGTACGGACATCATGATGCTTTGATTAGGTGGTGGTGGCACAGATCGCCACCACAGAAAACTGGAAAAAGAACAGAAGAGAGAGTAGGGTTTAGTACGGATTTTGGAGCCACCATGAATAGTAATGATAATTAATTGAATATACAGAGCATCAGGATTAAACTAAAATGAAGTTATGAGAAAGCCATGTTAAGGATATGTGTTTTTAGCAGTTTTTTCTAAAAGTGTTCCACTGTATTAGCCTGGTGAATTCCTATTGGCAGGCTATTCCAGATTTTAGGTGCATAACATTAGTGTACAGTATATACAGTCCCGATCAAAAGTTTAAGACCACTTGAAAAATGGCAAAAAATCATATTTTGCATGGTTGGATCTTAACAAGGTTCCAAGTAGAGCTTCAACATGCAACAAGAAGAAATGGGAGTGAGACAAAACATTTTTTGAGCATTCAATTAATTGAAAATAATGATTAAATTGAAACAGGCTATTTTACAGCTGATCAAGATTTTAGGACCACATGCCTTTAAAAGGCCAAATCTGTGCAAAGATGTGGATTCATTGTCATTTTCTGTCAGGTAGTCACACGTTCTGATGGCAAAGGCAAAAAAACTCTCCCTTTTTGAATGTGGTCGGGTTGTTGAACTGCATAAGCAGCGCACCATCACTGCTGAGGTGGGACGCAATAACACAGTCATTTGGAATTTCTTAAATGATCCTGAGGGTTATGGAACAAAAAATTCAAGTGGAAGACCCAAAAAAATTTCACCAGTACTGAGCCGGAGGATCCAATTGACTGTCCGTCAAGACACTGGACGATCCTCGACCCAAATTAAGGCCGTTACTGGTGCTGACTGCAGCCCCATAACCATCAGACGGCATCTGAGACTGAAGGGCTTCAAAAACAAAAAACGTCTTCAAAGACCTCGTCTCCTTGAACGCCACAGAACTGCTCGTTTGGACTTTGCAAGAGAGCACCAAACATGGGACATTCAAAAGTGGAAGAAAGTTTTATTCTCTGATGAGAAAAAATTTTACCTTGGTAGTCCAGATGGTTTCCAACGTTACTGGCATGACAAGCGGATCCCACCTGAGATGTTTTCTACGCGCCACAGTGGAGGGGGCGCCATAATGGTCTCGGGTGCTTTTTCCTTCAGTGGAACAATGGAGCTTTAGGAATTGCAGGGGCGTCAAACGGCCGCTGGCTATGTCCAGATGTTGCAGAGAGCATTCCTCATGACTGAGGGCCCTCGTCTGTGTGGCAACGACTGGGTTTTTCAACAGGACAATGCTACAGTACACAATGCCCGCAGAACAAGGGACTTCTTCCAGGAGAATAACATCACTCTTTTGGCCCATCCTGCTTGTTCCCCTGATCTAAATCCAATTGAGAACCTTTGGGGATGGATGGCAAGGGAAGTTTACAAAAATGCACAACAGTTCCAGACAGTAGATCCCCTTTGTGCGGCCATCTTCACCACTTGGAGAAATGTTCCCACTCGCCTCATGGAAACGCCTGCATCAAGCATGCCGCAACGAATTTTTGAAGTGATCAGCAATAACGGTGGAGCTACTCAGTACTGAGTTCATGTTTGGAAGTTTGATTTCTGTTTTGGGGGGGGGTTTACGGGTTTTTTTGGAGGTGTGGTCCTACACTTTTGATCAGCTGTAAAACAGCCTGTTTCAGTTTAATCGTTGTTTTCATTAAATTGCATGCTCAAAAAATGTTTTGTCTCACTCCCATTTCTTCTTGTTGCATGTTGAAGCTCTACTTGGAACCTTGTTAGGATCCAACCATGCAAAATATGATTTTTTTGCCATTTTTCAAGTGGTCTTAAACTTTTGATCGGGACTGTATATCCAATGCCGATTATTTACCCATAATTTTGGTATAATTGGTAATTTGATTATATCAACAAAATGTCAGTTTTTCACATTCTGAACATCTAAACAGGTAGAATATCTTCTTCAGGATAGCACAACATCTTCACATTACAGTTAAATGTTGAGACCAATAGAACAGCTACCATTTCTGGGGAGATAATAGCATGTAACTAAATTCTCCAACTCCTTTGTTAGTCTCGTTTTTGATCTTTTTTTTTTTTTTTTTTTTGGGAGATCTAAGGAAACTATTTCTTAAAGGTTTATTTTCTGTATACTGTGTAAGGTGTGCATTATGTTCTGTTAGGTGAAGTGAAGTGAAGTCTGTGATAACTTTGTATGGTGGTAGAAGGATATGGAAACTAATTCTGAGTCTTGAGTTGTACATTCATATTTTCATTGTTCCAATAAATGTGGTAGGATTTTAAATCAACTGCAAGCTGAGAATAATTGTTACAGCTTATGAATATTGCATCGCACTAGTCGGCCATACTTGAAACACGTACTGTACATAAGCTGACTTTATGTGCATTGTAGGAGTAAAAAAAAAAAAACAATTTTCTGTGTTTCTAATACATGTACGGTTTTAACCCCCTTCTTCCCAAACACTGCTTAAAGTCAGATAAGCATAATTGGTGCAGATTTTTATTAGATTTATATACATTTAAGTCTTAGTTAATTAAAATCTGAGTTGGTTTGATTGTGTCCTGGGATGCACTAGCCCTTTGTAAAAATTCAATTAAGTGGGTCTGAATGGTGTGAATGCTGGCTGTGATTTAATGTAATACATAAACATTAATTATGAAATATAATGTATATGTAAGTTATTAAAATTTATTTTCCCTTGGCTAGTCCAGTTTTCAACGAGTATTGTGGCTACTCCACCTGTGTGCACATTTGTATTACTTGAAAAATGGTATGGGATGCATTTTCTAACCTCAGTCATGTTTGAACGAAAACAGTGAACCACAAAACCAAGTGTAAAAACTCTGGCCTAAATAAAAGTAATTGTGTTTTTTAGTTTTACTGTGCTAAATATTAGAGAGAGACAAAATAAATTGTTGTCCCTGAGCTCTCCTACAACATTGCTCATTCTCCTTTTTGTTTAGTGACCACTCTTCCTCAGCTGCTCAGTTCCATAGCAGTTTATTGAATGTGTTGAAAGCAGCCCATTTTGTTTTTATATTTTCTTGCTTCTCATTCAGAAAGAATACAGAGTATAATAAAAGTAGCCTTACTTTCCATTTTCAAGTTTCTTTGTTGATACACACTATCTGTTCATTGTGCAACAAATCCTTTCTTAATTTGGGAGATGCACTCCTGGAACACCACGTAATTGAAAACCCAGTTTTTACTGCTTGTGATTTCTTAGGAATGTCTCAATGTTTAATCGTAAGTTCTTATTTTCTAGAGCAGAATCTTACCTAAATTTGCAGAAATAGTTTTGCAAGCAAATTTTAATGCAGTTTTAAGCTATGCTTCTGCTTGTGTGTATTATGCGCTCTTTTTTACAGTTAGTATCTTGCCTGTTTTGCTTGTAGATCTCATGACAGTGAACATAGCAATTCTCATTTTTTATGGTAGAAATCTCTTGTAGTGCATGAATGTAGATCTTCGTTAATTCAAAGTCTGTTGCTTTATATGTTTGACATTGTCTGAAGTCTGGCAGTGACTTATTCTGCTGGAATGTCAACCACTTGTTAGTGAACATTTTATTCATGAAACATTTGCTTACTCACAAGTACTCAATATTTTGTTTGTTCTAAATTACTTTAAATGGTCTTTCTTGCCAGTTGTAATAAACCAATTTGATTCTCCATAAAGTAACTGACATTATAGTACAAAGTAAGGGTCCATTCAAACTTCAGTGATCTACATTTCTGGCATTTGTTTAGCTTTTTTTCCGGCTTTTAGTGGCTTTTTGCAAGTGTTTTCCAGATTTTCTTTAGGTGTTTTATTGGGCATTTTTCAGATGTGATTGAGTATTTTTATAGTGTTATCAAAGAAGCATTTTGTAGGGAAGGGGCATTTGGCAATAATGTAACAAACATTTCTCAAGAACTGTTCCTATTATGTCAAATGGCTTTGTTCTTCATGTTCATCACTTAATAATGGTGTGCAATCTGCCCATTCTGTTGCTGTAGACTCTTTCAAGAACTGCTCTTTACAGAACCGCGTAAACTTGGGGAAAGCGGTGTGCATATGACTAGTGATAGAAAAGCTGTCTCTGGATTAACAGTAATGAGGTGAAAGCAGACATGATGGCCAGTCCTGAGATGGTAATATTTCTTTGAAAAACAAAGAATAAATATTTTTTCTATACAAGTTAATAAGTTGCGCATCCATAGCCTGTGGATCCCTGGGCTATATCTTAGGTTGGCTCATAACTAATACTACACAATTGTTATCCCAACCAAAACCTCTACACTCCTCCTTCCCATGTCATTCTCCTTGAGCATTCTTTCCTACTTGTTTGCATGTGTCACGGAATTTACTTTTCAGATTAAGCTTTAAAGGCTATTGGGTCAGCCCACCATAAACATTTAACACTAGAATTGCCAGAGCCTACGAAAAAACTCGTAGATCCGTCGCACCATAAAATGCTTCTCACCTCTCTCATCAGCTTTGTCCTTTAAATGTGTTGATAAGCAGCAAACAGCAAGCAGTCTGCTATCACATCCCCCACCCCACACAGTTTTCTCAGCTCAAGTCTGTTTACTTGCGGTCAGTTGCTTGGAGTTGTGTAGAGTGAGAAGTCAAGCAAAATGACACCTTTTATAAATACTGTATCATTATTTGGAACACTTGCATTTCATTTGTGTTCCGTGTCTACAACGATCTATGCGCAGTAAACACACCGTCCTTCCTACATTTACAACGTGTGTACCTGTTACAATGTACACACTTCTCTCTATGCTGTGGTTTCTATTACACACCTGAAAGAAAGAGACAATATATGTGAAAACATCTTCGCACTAATGCAATATTATTTGAAAACGAACAGCGTCCGTTCGGGTGTGAATGTATGCTGGTGCTGTTACTTAGAGTCAGATCAGGAGCTTATTCAGTGCATTATATAGTTTTTGCCTACATTTTCTCATTTACTACTAAAATATGAAAAAGTTTCTGTTTTACAAATGTGTTTACACAGATTACTGTAGAAACGGAACACATGAAATTCGTGTGTTTCAAATAGCGATCTATTATTTCCACTTTTATACTCCCTTCACTTCCAGATAATCAATCAAGGCGTGAGCTGGGAGATGTTCGTGCATGTTCTAAGTCGGGTTGTGTGTGTATATATATATATATATATATATATATATATATATATATATATATATATATATATATATATATATATATATATATATATATATATATGTGTGTGTATATATATATATGTATATATATATATATATATATGTATATATATATATATATATATATATATATATATATATATATGTATATATATATATATATATATATATATATATATATATATATATATATATATATATATATATATATATATATATATATATATATGTGTATATATATGTGTATAGTGTTGTATTCACCATATTTCGAAAGCCTTCATTATCTACAACACTGTGAGGAAGCACAACTTTGCAAATAAAAAAGAGTATTGACTGAGTTATTTTGTTTGCATGAGTTGAAGTTGGTGCTAACTTCAGTGTATGAACTTGTTCCATAGTGAGTTGAGTGGGACCCACTTTTTTAACGCTTGTCATTTGCAGCTCCTTTAGCTGCACATCAGAATGGTGTCTTGCTAAGTGTGCTGTCAGATTCGTTGTGTTCCTCGAATATTTGATTTTCGCATGGCACAATTTACAGACTGCATCGCCCTTATCAATCTCCTTTGTGCCTTCTTTACTGTGAAAGTCAAAATGAGCCCACACTTCTGCTCTGTACACTGCGGGAGATGGTCTAACTCCTCTGGATTCAGCCATTGGTTATCTCGTTACTAGTCAGCTTGGTTTGTCACAGCAAGATCCGCATTGTCTGCCAGAATCGTGCGCCTGAGTATTGAAAGCCTACAAGCCCTTATGCTACTTCCTGTTTCAATGTACGTTTTTACGTTAGCTGAAGATGGATAACAACACTGCTGTCTTGCTTTTGGGGGTTTAAACGCAACGGAAAACTAACTGTGTGCCTTGAATCTTTGTATGTAAACTAGTAGTTTAAAATCGATACTATGTTTTTGAGAAAATATTGCAATACTCAAGTGTATCAGTGTTTTTTTACACAGCTAGGGGTTACACAAATAAATGTTATATTTCTGTGTTAATTCCTAACTAAGCAGATCTAGCCTCTATTCTTTTTTTTTTTTTTTTTATTATTATTATTACTGTATATCAGCACCAGCACATAGGCAAATAAACCTTATCAGATATTAGCATATTGGTACATCCATAACACAAGGGTTTATTTTTTCCTTTTTTTTTTTTAATTTTTATTTATTTATTTTTTGCTGTTCCTCTCAGAATTGGACAACATCTCTGCATGCACGGCTCTGAGGCAAAGGTCATCATGGATGTTTGAGTCTGTTTATAGGACCATCTGACTTGGCAGCATTAATCTGTTACCACATTTCAGATACCATATCAGATGTCCCTTCCTCTATCACCAGTTAGGAATTATGTGAGGCAGTTACTCGCCAAACCGTTTCAAAAGTTGTCATCTCCCTCGTTTTCATCCAGGGAAACCCAATCTAGGTCATTGTCCTAAATATGAAACTCTCAGAATTCTCTGCTGTCAGTGATGAGTCTGTCTTCTGCCAATGGTGGTCCAGGCTTTCAGTTACCCTTCTGACCCCTCCGTGTATTGTTGCTGTCTTGCCTGGGAATACTGATGCATGGAAAACCACAAGCAGCACTTTCACTATTAGCTACTTAAATACAGAATGAGAAATTGCTCATTACCCAGTTTGTCATTCCTAGTGACAGCAAATACTTGAGTGCCTAACCTGTTGCCAGACAGTCCCATTGGGTCCTCCTTTTCTTTACCTGCTAAACAGCACTCCACTTATCTCTGTGGATGATCATTGATTGTTCATTGCCGCAGTCTGTCTTCATGATTAGAGTCCTAAAAATGCTCATGGGTACTCTGATCCTTGAGGGCTTTTCACCTCTTTTAGTAATTTTTTTTTCTTCATCCCACAGTTACAACAGTCACACATCAATTCAATATCAAGTCATACTTTTGTCTGGGTCATGGTTACTACTATACTTTTTTTGATGTGCAGATGCATGCCGAGTAGATGGCCCAGAAATCCTTCTAGCTACATCAGTTGTGGCCACAAGGGGGAAATCACTGACCCCCACCCCCAATTCAAATAAGTTTGGTTTCAGACAGACTTTTTTTTTTAATGCCCTCACGGGTTTATTTTCCTCGAAAATCCATACAATTGCAAATTTATGTTTTTAAGAAATTTATAAGTGACAATAGCTGACAGCTTGTTTGCCCTACCAGATCATATGCTGAATGATGAAGAGAAAGAAATGAACAAACACAAGCACAGACACCTATATCTATAAGGGGCTGACCTATACAAAGGCTTTAAGTCACCCCCTACTAGTCTGTTTATCAAATCAGCTTGTTTACTTCATTTGATGGCAATGACAACTATTTAATTCTTGTGTAGCCCAACATCTTATAAGGAATTCCTCAATGGGCTTTAACTGGCTCGGTCTTCTGACAGAGAAACATAATTGGGCGTGATAATAAAAGTTTATAAATTTTGTATTACTTATTTTAGTGGTAATGATTAACAGCAGAGATGCAGTATGCACAGCTAATCAGCAGCTCCAGTCATGGTATACTAAAAGTATTTGAGTCTTCATCCAAAATTTAAAAGCTGAAACTGAACTGAACTTTACCCTTAATTACGTTTTATTACATTTTACTTTTTTACTTTTATTTTTTAGTATGTTTTATTATTCATTGGTATTTAAAATAGGCATTTGTCGTGAAATATGCAAATAACTAAGGACCAAACCGATTTCCTCCTGTGCCACACATATTCTTCTATATGCCATCTCTTTAAGTAAAATTTTTTTCTAATGTTTCATAGCTTTTCAACTTTTGTTATAATTGATCTATTATACATTATAATGGCTAATAAACGTATGCATATGGTGTTGGAGTTGTCAAAAACTGAAATTAAACATACTAAATGGCAAAAGTGCTTCAAGTATTGCTTTGATTTATGGAGTAGGAAGAACAATAGTGATCAATATAAAGCTGACAAAATTTGAAAAACATGTCGATTAATGTTAATGTTCTTCTGAATTGTAATTTTTTTTTTTTTGGAAGTGATGGCACTGGCTGAATGGCTTCTGCTCAATAAGGGGAGGACACGCCTGTTAAGAGATAAGTGACAGGATAAGTTAGGAGGAAAAGGAAGATGCGGTGGAAGGAAGCTTTGAGTAAAGAGTTAGGAAACAATAAGCAAGAGTGTTTGCGGTATACAGAAGAAAAGAACGTAATTGACAGGAGATAAATTAACTGGTAGGGAAAGCTTTCTTTTATTGTTTTGGAGGTGTGCTCTGTAACCCAGATAAGACAGGGCATGGTTTGTTACGGAACGAAGACTCCAAGTAAAATCTAGAAAACTCTATTACCTCAGATTTGTATTTGTTTATTAGGCTGGTCTTACAATATTATATGAATTATTTAATTTTGTTAATACTATATTTTGTTAATAGTTTTGTAAATAAATGACTATTCGCTAAACTAGTCTACTGTATATAATTTTTAATGTAGCTGTTATGTTATCCGTCTTTTCTCTTATCTGTCATGGACTCTGTTCTGACCCATGATGAATAATGGAGGTTTTACTGTACTCTAGAATGGTATTTACATTTAGAAGAAATTCAGAAATTAACATTTTTGTTGTACCTTTTTAAAGATTTAAAATTCCTTTACTGTGTTCTCTTTAATTGACTCTTTCCTCTGTGAGTAGTAATAATATTTGTTACAGTAAAACAGTTGAATTGTGTTTTTTTTTTTTTTTTTAAATGTGTGACCTGAATGCTTTAATTTTTCAGTTGGTGCATTCTGCCTAAGTGCTGCTCATTCATTTCCTGTATATACATCCATACTCATGCTTCATTTACTGTGATTGAAACGTTTTTGGTGGTGATGAATGAAATCCATGACCTCTCTGAGCCCAAATTGAGAAAACTGAGGTTCGTTTTAGATAAAATGAAAAAGGTGATTTATTTAACTTATTGTTTTTAAATATTACTGTTTATATAACCAACAAATTATCTTAGTAAAACTTTGTGCCACTGCATTCTGGTTACAGCTTCCACAGTTTTAAATGCATTAAATATTAAACTGATATGAAGGACACCAAAGAGGCCAAAACTATGCAAAAAAAAAATGGATTTACTGAAAATAAAGAGAAACCTAAATTACATGTATAGCTATGGACAGCACACTCACTTCAACTTTTAGGGTTGCATGGTACACCAATACTGAAAGTACAGAAAAAGCCAATTTTTAAAATGGTACAGTACCAGCATTTCAGTGTATTCTGTACTGGAAATAAGTGTGACTTTTTTTCTTCCATTCATGCAAGCAAGCCACTGCCGACCTCCTCCATCCACCACTAGCCTAGGAACTAGGCCCCCAGACTTCTTCCATATGCTGTAGACTATGCAGTAAAAGGTCTGCGGGGAGGAAACTTGTTTTGGCTTGCTGAAAATTGAATTGGTGACACCTCTTTTCCCACCAAACCCAAATTGCACATGCTGCCATTGGTAAGATAGTCCAAGGGGAAAGACATTTCATGCATTGACGTGGAGTGTGGCACATCAGGGAGGCTGTAGTGAGATGGGGTGGGGGTGGGATAGGATTTATTCAGAACTTTCCTGTTAGTCATTTCCAGGCAAACCCTATAATCTTTTTTGGCTTCAGGCAGAATCGAGATTTGCTATGATCACACTAGGCTATAATTCAGTACATGGTGCCTTGCAAGAATGCACTTACTGTATAAGGCTGAGTCTCTCATTCAGACTCCAAATTGTTACATAAAGTGGGCATCACTGTCAGGAACCTTGTACCCTTCCTAATACTTAGACAATACTATTCTGTCTAACACTGAGCCTGAACTCATACCATCACTTTTGGTCCCAAAAGTCTTATAGTGGCCTGTGTGTACAGGACAGTAGAGAATTCAATATCCTTGACCTCTGCGGGGTTGCTAGCTCTAAGCCATTCTATTTCTTGATTTGCTGCTTGACAGTTGTTGGAGCACCCTGTCTTGTATGTTTTTTTCATTGCGCTTAGATCACAACCAAAATTGCTTCTTGTTCTTTGGCTTTATTGTCATCTGTACCACTGTCAAACTGATCATCCATCTGTGTCCGAATCTGGCAGGATATGATTTGCTAAATATTCATCTCCTTGTGTTTTTTATAATTGTACTGAATTTATTAAAATCAAATGACATGCCATACAAGCGAGTCAAGTTTTACAAGACTAAATCTGAAACTAATCTACCCCCACCCCTGAGAAAGAGAGCTAGGCCAATAGGATAAAACTTTAATAGTAGGAAAAATAAATAGAATTCAAAAAGGGAAGAGGATCTGTTTCTTCAATTTAGATGCTTCTTCTAAAATGATATTAATTAGATTTTAACAGGTTTTTTTTGTATAGATCCTCTAAGTGAGAATTTGATTTTTTCCAATTTCAGATCTATACTAATAAAAGGCAAAGCCCTCACTCACTCACTCACTGACTCATCACTAATTCTCCAAGTTCCCGTGTAGGTAGAAGGCTACAATTTGTCAGGCTCATTCCTTACAGCTTCCTTACAAAAGTTGGGCATGTTTCTTTTCGAAATTCTACGCGTAGTGGTCATAAATGGAAGCTATTTTTCTCCATTTACTGTAATGGAGTTGAGCTTGAAAGCCGTGGGGGCGGAGTTTCGTGTGACATCATCACGCCTCCCACGTAATCACGTGAACTGACTGTCAACGCAGTGCGTTTAAAACCAGGAAGAGTTCCAAAAAGCGCTGAAGAAAACATGCATTATACAATTGAGAAGGCAGCGAAACAATAAGAAGCGAGTGAATGACCTATACAACCATATTCATGAGTGCTGCTACTTTGGAAACAAAGCAAGGTGTAAAAGTTTAAATTAAGTTCATAGACAGGCTGCCGCTGGCGTTTGTCATGCCCACGGGTAATGCGGGATACAAGTTTAATGAGAGGACGCAGGATATAAACGAGAGTTTTGATCACTTTGTAACTAAGTTAAAATTGCACGTGAAGGGCTGTACTTCTGCAAATTCCGAGAGACTGTGTTTGTGGGGGATTGACAGTTAAGGCGGGTGGGGGAGTCATGTCATCATTTCCCCTCCGATTCACCTCAATTCGCACTGAGCTGAGCTCCGCAGCTACCGCACGCAGTGTTACGGAAGCAACTTTGTGACGCTGCACCAAATACTCACAGAAAAATCCAAAGTTAATACACAGCTATCTCTACAGTTTCTCCACACTGAATCCTCCAGGCACTACTTACAGAAGGTTACATTGATAATCGTGTTATGTTATTTTTAAAATGTTTCCTTTTCTTAGCACAAGCACAGCTGAGAAGCTTCGATGCATGTGCTCCATAACGCGTTAAAAATCATCCATTTAATCACACTTTGCATTCCAAGCAAAGGGGAACTTCTGTCAATGCATGATTTCCTGGTACACCGATTACATTGATCAGCGCTTTCCGATTCATTTTAACCTTGCACCCCCTTGGTTTGAGAAGAAGTATGAAAAAATATGAAGTTAACATAGAAAAACAGATCACCAATTGAAGCTTTATGAATAATCGATTCGCCATCAATAATTGTTTTGGTAAAGCCATACTCCGTGTAATCCTCCTTCCATTTTATAATTTTTCCGCCACTAGCCATGATTAAATGAACGGTAAAAAAGTAAGTGCAAAGCGAGGGTGACTTATTCAGGCAGGCAGGCGATTGCTTAATAGCTCGAATTTGGATATAAGTAGGTTCTATTTAGTTGCCAGAAATACCTTTGTTAGGAATGGAAGTTGAATTTAGTCTTTAAATTTCTATGGTAAAGAAAAAGTTATGCAATGATGACTACATTTAACTATATAAAGTCAAAACTTGATTGTATAAAGTCACTGTCGGAATAAATAAAGTCAAAACTTGAATATATAAAGTCAGCGTCGGTATATATAATGTGCTCCATGACAAGACAGAGATGACAGTTCTTTCTCACAATTAAAAGAATGCAAACATATCTTCTTCTCTTCAGGAGCAGAGAATTTCAGAGAGAGAGAGCGCTCGCAAAGAAAAGGAAACAAACAAAAAATCAATACGTGTGCTTTTAAGTTTGCCGCGGCATTTTTTAGAGGAGCGTCAGTATCTTCTAAGCAAACAGCCCCTCTGC
>NC_053155.1:132607238-132624738 GCF_016835505.1 Polypterus senegalus
CATTTTCCTTTAGTTGCATAATAAATCTGCACACTAATAGTTGCCTAATAATTGTGTGCACATATGTATTCCCCTGATGATGTTCACACTCACATTTCCGTTGTGAAACATTCAGGTTTCAGGTTTATTAACATTTTGGATTGACTGATAGCACTGTGTTTGTTCCATATTAAAATTAATCCTCAAAAATACAACTTGCCTAATAATTCTGCACTCCCTGTGTGTATATGTATGTATGTATGTATATATATATATATATGTATGTATGTGTGTATGTGTATGTGTATGTGTATATGTGTGTGTGTAGGTGTATGTGTATGTGTATGTGTATGTATATATATATATATATATATATATATATATATATATATATATATATATATATATATATATATATATATATATATATATATATATATATGTATATATATATATATATATATATATATTAATCCTCCTCGATCGGTTGCTGCTCCAGACCCCCACAAAGTTGAAACCATATGTTTGTATGGTTATTTTTTATATATTTTAAGCCCTTATAAACTCTCCCACCCTGTTAACATTATTAGAGCCCTCTAGCTATGAAATAACACCCTTTAGTCAAACGTTTAAACTGTGCTCCATTACAAGACAGAGATGACAGTTCTTTCTCACAATTTAAAAGAAAGCAAACATATCATCTTCAACGGAGCGCCGTCATAAAGGAGCGTCGTCAGGAGCAGAGAATGTCAGAGAGAGCCAAGAAAGAAAAGCAAACAATCAAAAATCAATACGTGCTTTTAAGTATACAGAAGCACCGCGATAAAGCGGCATTTTGTAGAGGAGCGTCCGTGTCGTCTGTGCAAACAGCCCCTCTGCTCACACCCCCTCCGTCAGGCAGAGAGAGTGAGAAAGAAAGAGAGAAGCAAACAAGCACCGCGCGGGAAGCATATCTTATAGCATTGAGGAGTTTTAGTTAGTATGTAATACATGCTCTGATTGGGTAGCTTCTAAGCCAACCACCAATAGCGTCCGTTGTATGAAATCAACTGGGCAAATAAACTGAGGAAGCATGTACCGTAAATTAAAAGACCCATTGTCCGCAGAAAGCGGCGAAGCAGCAAAAAATCTGTGATATATATTTAGATGTGCTTACATTTAAAATCTGCGATAGAGTGAAGCCGCGAAAGTCGAAGCGCGATATAGCGAGGGATTACTGTACACTGCTCACAAAAATTAAAGGAACACTTTAAAGAAACACATTAGATACATCAGATCTCAATATGAAGTTGGATATCTATACAAATAATGACAGGGCAATGTCTTGGGAACAAAAGGATGCCAAGTCTTTTAATGGAAATAAAAGTTTTCTGCTTACAGAGGGCTGAATTGTGTAGACACCCCAAAATCAGAGTGAAATGAAGATGTGGCAGGCTAGTCCATTTTTCAAAAACTTAATTTCTGCTACTCAAAATGGTTTTCAGTATCTTGTGTGGCCCCCACGAGCTTGTATGCATGCTTGACAACGTCGGGGCATGCTCCTAATGAGACGACGGATGGTGTCTTGTGACATTTCCTCCCAGATCTGTATGAGGGCATCCCTGAGCTGTTGTACAGTCTGAGGAGCAACCTGGCGGCGCCTAATGGACCGAAACATAATGTCCCACAGATGTTCTATTGGGTTTAATTCAGGGGATCGTGAAGGCCATTCAATTGTTTCAATTCCTTCATCCTCCAGGTACTGCCTGCAACCTCTGTAGGGTCCAGATTTCGCCTCATGCTACCAGTAGTTACACTGACCATAGTGAAAAAACCAGTCAGAAAAGATGAGGAGGGAAAAATGTCAGTGGCTTCCACCTGCTAAACCATTCCTGTTTTGGGGGTCATCTCATTGTTGCCCCTCTAGTGCACCTGTTGTTAATTTCATTAACAGCAAAGCAGCTGAAACTGATTAACAACCCCCTGTGCTACTTAACTGACCAAATCAATATCCCAGAAGTTTCATTGACTTGATGATATACTCTGATTAAAAAGTGTTTAATTTTTTTGAGATATATATATATATATATATAATGCCAGCAACACTCCTGACAATGACAAAACAATTACATTGTCAATCGTGTTACGTTATTATTAAAATGTTTCCTTTTCTTTTTATTTCTCCGCTGCTAGATATAGATATATATGAGAACAACACTCCTATCAATGACAAAACAATTACATTAACAATCATGTTGTGTTATTTTAAAGATTTTTCCTTTTCTTTTTCATAACTTCTTTAACACACTACTTCTCCAAGCGACTGCCTTGGTATTCTGCTAGCAATATATAACATCTTTGATCCACTGACTTAATAGAAGTGAATTAGGATTCTTCCAGTTGAGCAAGATAAGTCTACGCGCCAATAGTGAAGTAAAGGCAATTACAGTTTGTTTGTCCTTCTCCACTTAAGCCCATTTGGAAGTACAGTGATTTCTCGCTATATCACGTTTCGACTTTCGCGGCTTCACTCCATCGCAGATTTTAAATGTAAGCATATCTAAATATATATCACGGATTTTTCGCTGGTTCGCGGATTTCTGCAGACAATGGGTCTTTTAATTTAAAGTACATGCTTCCTCTGTTTGTTTGCCCAGTTGATTTCATACAAGGGACGCTATTGGCGGATGGCTTAGAAGCTACCCAATCAGAGCATGTATTACTTATTAAATAAAACTCCTCAATGTTATATGATGTGCTTCCAGAGCAGTGCTTGATTGTTTTCTTTTCTCATTCTCTCTCACTCTCTCTGACATTCTCTGCTCCTGACGGTGCTCCTTGGAAGAGAAGATATGTTTGCATTCTTTTAATTGTGAGAAAGAACTGTCATCTGTGTCTTGTCATGGAGCACAGTTTAAACTTTTGACTATAGGGTGTTATTTCATGTCTAGAGGGCTCTAATAATGTTAACAGTGTGGGAGAGTTTATAATTGCTTAAAATATATAAAAATAACCATACAAACATATGGTTTCTACTTCGCGGATTTTCACCTATCGCGGGGTGTTCTGGAACGCAACCCCCGCGATCGAGGAGGGATTACTGTACACTAAACATTGCTGTTAGTGGATTAGGAGGGATTGTGACACCAAGGCTGTCTGAAAGACATTTAAAGATTTGGTCCAAAAATATGTTAATTTGGTACACATCCAAAACATATGGCCCAATGAGGCTGAAATTTGATTCTAACGTTCACATGTTGGATCTTGCCCTGGAATCATTTTGAACAATTCTAAACGAGACAGATGCGCTTGATATATAATTTTAAGTTGAATAATTGTATGCTTTGCATATATGGAGCTCGAGTGAATTCTGTGCATGGCTGCCTTCCACTCCTTTTGAGTAAGAGATCCTTTTCCCACTGTACTGTGGGATCTTTGAAAGGAAGGGACTTTAAAAGGTTTTATATTTTGCAGAAATGTTTTCTGAGTCCTTAATACTTTTTCTGGAATAGAGGTTGGTGGGAGGTGAGGAGAATCTGGTTTGCTTTGTTTAACAAAGTTTCTAATTTGGAGGTAGTGAAAGAAATGTGTTGCTGGAAAGTTACATTTGGAGTATAATTGTTCGTAGGATGGAAAGATGTTGTCTATGTACAGGTCTCTAAATGATTTAATCACAAATGTTTTCCAGACATTAAAAACTGTGTATGTTTGAGTGAGTGGAAAAAGGTGGCTATTGTGCAGAGGTGTCGCAGATAAAAGCTTCTCTATCTTGAAGTACTTCCTACATTGGTTCCATATTCTGAGTGAATGAAGCACAATTGAGTTATTAGTATATTGGCGATAACTTGTACGTATTGGGGTACAAAGCAAAGAATATAAAAAAAAATACTGCAGGATTTTATTTCTATTGTGGACCAATCCTGTGTATGTTCATTTATTTGTCTCAGTGTCCAGGTTTTTATAGCTTATATATTTGCTGTCCAGTAATAAAATTGAAAGGTAGGTAGGTATTTAAACTGATCTGCAATGATAAAAGGGAAGGTGTCCAATTGCTTTCACTCAAATTAATTCTAAGACCAGAAATCTGTTAGGACATCTGTTCTGTTAGGACTGCAGGCACAGTATTTAGTGGATCTCATATATTTTATTTATATATAATTTATATTATTTTTATGTGGAACCTCGGTTTACGAGTAACTTGGTTTACGAGTGTTTTGCAAGACGAGCAAAATTTATTACTAAATTTTGACTTGATAAACGAGCGATGTCTTGCAATACGAGCAGTATGGAAACACTTTGTCTGCTGAGTGTCATGTGATCACAACTGAGCTGATGGTTCTCTCTCTCTCTCTCCTTATCTCTCTTGCTCGCAAAGCACGTCTTTTTCTCCTTATCTCGCTCACTCGCCTCTCTCTCTCTCTCTCTCTTATCTCTCTCTCGCTCTTCTCTCTTATTCTCGCTCTCTCTCTCTCTCTCTTTCTCTCTTATCTCTCTCTTAAGCATCTTCGCTTATCTTGCTCATCGCTCTCTCTCTCTCTCTCTCTCTCTCTCTCTCTCTCTCTCTCTCTCTCTCTCTCTTGAGGGCAATTGTCTTCTATTCTCCGTCTGAGTCTGTTTGCCTCACTCATATAGTCATCATCTGTGAGTATACTGTTTACTACAGCATTGTGACTGTGTGTGTGCTTGGCTGTGAAGTGTGAGTCCCATCTTGCGCCCCAAAACACGAAGCTGAGTCTCATTACTTTAACAACACCAGCCGCCTTCAGCTTGAAACAGCAACAGCGCTGTTATTTATTGCAGCAGGATGTTCATAATGTTTCTTGTATAAGCCATTGTTGACAGGCGCTTATAGCATGTCTGTTATCTTTTAAATGTGCTTATCGGTGAACTGCTGGCGCTGGGAGACTGCGATTGCTTTGGGACGCTCTTCTGCGTGTCGTCCCGTTGGGTGGAATCCCACATGAGTTTAGAAACTCACTCACACCAGCCATGATTCTTTTTAAAGGTAAAGTGCAGGTTAATTTGTTTTATGTATTTTTACTTTATATTTTGTATTAATCACTTTTATATGTATAGTTATGGGTTGTGGAACGTATCATCTGAGTTTCCATTATTTCTTATGGGGAAATTCGCTTTGATATACGAGTGCTTTGGATTGCGAGTACGTTTCCGGAACGAATTATGCTCGCAAACCGAGGTTCCACTATAACACAAGTAAACACAAAATGCAGTTTTTAAATGATGGTTTTTATTATTTAGGGAGAAAAAAAATCCAAACCTACATGGCCCTGTGTGAAAAAGTAATTGCCCCCTGAACCTAATAACTAGTTGGGCCATCCTTAGCAGCAATAACTGCAATCAAGCATTTGCTATAACTTGCAATGAGTCTTTTACAGCGCTCTGGAGGAATTTTGGCCCACTCATCTTTGCAGAATTGTTGTAATTCAGCTTTATTTAAGGGTTTTCTAGCATGAATGTGTGTGTATATATATATATATATATATATATAAAAATATATATATATATATATATATATGAGACAAAAATATTATATTTGGTCATTTATTTATTGAGGAAAATGATTGAATATTGCATATTTGTGAGTGGTAAAAGTATGTGAACCTCTAGGATTAGCAGTTAGTTTGATGGTGAAATTCGAGTCAGGTGTTTTCAATCAATGGTATGACAATCAGGTGTGAGTGGGCACCCTGTGTTATTTAAAGAACAGGGATCTATCAAAGTCTGCTGTTCACAACACATGTTTGTGGAAGTGTATCATGGCACGAACAAAGGAGATTTCTGAGGACCTCAGAAAAAGAGTTGCTGATGCTCATCAGGCTGGAAAAGGTTACAAAACCATCTCTAAAGAGTTTGGACTCCACCAATTCACAGTCAGACAGATTGTGTACAAATGGAGGAAATTCAAGACCATTGTGGTTGACCAACAAAGATCACTCCAAGAGCAAGGCGTGTAATAGTTTGCGAGGTCACAAAGGACCCCAGGGTAACTTCTACGCAACTGAAGGCCTCTCTCACATTGGCTAATGTTCATGAGTCCACCATCAAAAGAACACTGAACAATGGTGTGCATGGCAGGGTTGCAAGGAGAAAGTCACTGATCTCCAAAAAAATATTGCTGCTCGTCTGCAGTTTGCTAAAGATCACGTGGACCAACCAGAAGGCTATTGGAAGAATGTTTTGTGAACGGATGAGACCAAAATAGAACTTTTTGGTTTAAATGAAAACCGTTATGTTTGGAGAAATAAACACTGCATTCCAGCATAAGAACCTTATCCCATCTGTGAAACATGGTGGTGGTAGTATCATGGTTTGGGCCTGTTTTGCTGCATCTGGGCCAGGACGGCTTGCCTTCATTGATGGAACAATGAATTCTGAATTATATCAGAGAATTCTAAAGGAAAATGTCAGGACATCTGTCCATGAACTGAATCTCAAGAGAAGGTGGGTCATGTAGCAAGAGAACGACCCTAAGCACACAAGTCGTTCTACCAAAGAATGGTAAAGAAGAATAAAGTTAATGTTTTGGAATGGCCAAGTCAAAGTCCTGACCTTAATCCAATCGAAATGTTGTGGAAGGACCTGAAGCGAGCAGTTAATGTGAGGAAACCCACCAACATCCCAGAGTTGAAGCTGTTCTGTACAGAGGAATGGGCTAAAATGTCCTCTAAACCGGTGTGCAGGAATGATCAAAAGTTACTGGAAACATTTAGTTGCAGTTATTTCTGCAAAGGGGGGTCACACCAGATACTGAAAGCAAAGGTTCACATACTTTTGCCACTCATAAATATGTAATATTCGATCATTTTCCTCAATCAATAAATGACCAAGTATAATATATTTTTGTCTCATTTGTTTAACTGGTTTCTCTTTATCTTCTTTTAGGACTTGAGTGAAAATCGGATGATGTTTTAGGTCATATTTATGCAGAAATATAGAAAATTCTAAAGGGTTCACAACCTTTCAACTCTGTGTATTTGTATTTATGTGTGTATGTATATATATTTTCATATATTCATATGAAAAAGTTTGGGAACCTCATTTAATTCTTTGGATTTTTGTTTATCATTGGCTGAGTTTTTAAAGTAGCAACTTCCTTTTAATATATGGAATGCCTTATGGAAGCAGTAGTATTTCAGCAGTGACATAAAGTTTATTGGATTAACAGAAAAATATGCAATATGTATCATAACAAAATTAGGCAGGTGCCTAAAGTTGGGCACCCCAACAGAGATATTACTTCAGTACTTAGTTGAACCTCCTTTTGCAAATATAATAGCCTCTTGACGCCTCCTATAGCCTTTGATAAGTGTCTGCATACTGGATAGAGGTGTTTTTGACCATTCTTCCATACAAAATCTCTCCAGTTCAGTTAAATTTGTGATGGCTGCCGAGCATGGACAGCCTGCTTCAAATCATCCAGTAGATTTTCGATGATATTGAAGTTGGGGGACTGTGATGGCCATTCCAGAAAATTGTACTTCTCCCTCTGCATGAATGCCTTTGTAGATTTCGAACAGTGTTTTGGGTCATTGCCTTGTTGGAATATTCAACCCCTGCATAACTTCAATTTTGTGACTGATGCATGAACATTATCCTGAAGAATTTGTTGGTATTGGGTTGAATTCATCCGACCCTCGACTTTAACAAGGGCCCCAGTCCCTGAACTACCCACACAGCCCCACAGCATGATGGAACCTCCACCAAATGTGACAGTAGGTAGCAGGTGTATTTCTTGGAATGCGGTTTTCTTCTTCCGCCCTGTAAAGCTCTTTTTGTTATGACCAGATAACTGTATTTTTGTCTCATTTGTCCAAAGCACTTTGTTCCAAAATTAATCTGGCTTGACTAAATGAGCATTTGCATACAGCAAACGACTCTGTTTCTGGCGTGAGTGCAGAAAGGGCTTCTTTCTCATCATCCTGCCATACAGGTGTTCTTTGTGCAAATTGCGCTGATTTGTAGAGCGATGTACAGATACGCCATCTGCAGCAAGATGTTCTTGTAGGTGATCTGTGGGTTGTCTATAACCATTCTTGCAATCCTGCGCATATGCTGCTCCTGTATTTTCTTGGCCTGCCAAACCTGGGTTTAAGAGCAACTGTGCGTGTGGCCTTCCATTTCCTGATTTACATTCCTTGCAGTTGAAACTGACAGTTTAAACCTCTGAGAGAGCTTTTTGTAGCCTTCCCGTAAACCATGATACTGAACAATCTTTGTTTTCAGATCTTTTGAGAGTTGCTTTGAGGATCCCATGCTGTCACTCTTCAGAGGAGAGTCAAAGGGTAGCACAACTTGCGATTGACCACCTTAAATACCTTTTGTCACGATTGGACACGTCTGTCTATGAAGTTCAAGGCTTAAGGAGCTAATCCAGCCAATTTGGTGTTGCAAGTAATCAGTATTGAGCAGTTGCATGCATTCAAATCATCAAAATTACAAGGGTACCCAAATTTATGCACAGCCAGTTTTTCACATTTGATTTAATTTCATACAACTAAATACTGCTTCACTAAAAGTCTTTGTTCGGAAAACACCCCAGTACTCGGATGTTCCTAGGAAATGAAAGACATGCCACTGTTATTTTTTTTTTTTTCTTTTTTGTTGAAAGAGTAAATTTTTATGCAGGCTGAGAGGGGTTGCCAAACTTTTTCATATGATAGTATGGCACTATATAGGCGCCCTTCACAGACGGACAATGGAGGAACGTGTAAAAGTGAAATAGAATTTTATTTTCTTCACCTGTGGAGCACGTCTTCCCCGTGTCCCACAGGCACAGTCCCTTGAAGCAAAACCCACAGTGAAACAAGAACACAACTTTCATCATCATTGTCTTCTTCTGCTTTGGCACCCTGAGTGTTGGGTGTCGGCTCCTTTTATAGCCTATCTGGACATGCTTCAGGTGATGATTAACCTATTTAAGGCTGCACTTCGGGTCTTGCTGCGTTACAGCCCGTATGGGGCTATTAAGCTGTGTAGCTCCCCCTGACGGTGGCCACAGAGCCCAACAGGGATGAGCTCCAGTGTTCCACAATAGTGGCCCCGATGCAACTCAGGAGGGCTGCCTCCAAGTGTTCCGGAGGATGTAGGGTGTAGCCCATGGGTGTTCCCTCGGATCCAGTGTCAAAGTGGTGTCCTGGTCAGGCATGGGTCCTGGCTATCCACCACAATATATATCTCTATCTCGCCTACAGTACAGTGCATCCGGAAAGTATTCACAGCGCATTACTTTTTCCACATTTTATGTTACAGCATTATTCCAAAATGGATTAAATTATTTTCCTCAGAATTCTACACATAACACCCCATAATGACAACGTGAAAAAAGTTTACTTGAGGTTTTTGCTAATTTATTAAAATTTGCGGAGCAAAGTAGAGCATGATTCTGGCTGTCATGATGTTTTCCTGATGGAGTTCAAACTAGTGTTATTCAATTACAAACGTGCATACATGTTTTTAACAATGCACCACTGCATTTATACTAGTTATTTGTTGGTGGACCATGTCATGTGCAAAGAGCTACACATCGCTCATTGTACAGTTGTCTGCAACATTTTCATTTCATTTTTCCTCAAAAATGATTTTTGTCATTAAAGGCGCATTTTAATTTAGTTTTTGTTCCACTCTCGTCACAGAAGAAATGTTGATGAGTATTTTTGCTCTTCATTTTTATCTACAAAATTATCAGGTTTATAAGGTATTCACATCTTTGAATACCTTAAACACAATTGCCTACATAAGTATTCACCCCCTTTAATATGACACATTACTGATGCAGTCAGTTGGCTTTGTAAGTTATGTAAATAATTTAAATGGGTTACCTGTCTGTATAATGATTGTAGTACAAATGCAACTGCATCTGGAAGAGTCTGTGATTCAGTATTGTGGCTTAACCTACTCAATAAAGACAAAAGAACACTTCAAGCAAGTATGTGAAAAGAAGATTGAATAACAAAAGTCAGAGTATGGCTACAATTAAGCCATTATTAACAAATGGAAAGAGTAGAACAGGCCATCCACAAATTGAGTGACTGTGCAAGAGGAACACTAGTGAAGGATACCACTAAGAGACCCATGATATCTCTAAATGTTTTACAAGCTGCTATAGTTAAGTCTGTAGAAACTGTACAACAGCTGTTGCCTGAGTGCTTCATGGGAGAGTGGCGATGAAAAGACCACTGTGTTTTTTGTTTTTTTTTTTATTATAAACAAAAAGCAGCTGACATCTCCGTTAATGTTACAGGAGGCACATGAAGACTCTTGAAATCGGCTAGAAAACATTGACGTTTTTGGCATTATACTAAGCACTATGTTTGACTTATTCCAAACGCTTCACTTGATCAAAAACGCATCATTTCTTCCTACATTGAAGCAGGATGAAGATGGCACCATGCTGTGGGGATGCTTCTCTGCTGTGGACACTAGAAGGCTAGTGAGAGTAGAAAGTAAAATGAATGGAACAAAAAAAAGGAAATCCTGGAGTAAAACCTGATGTGATTTGCAAGACATCTCCATCTTGGGAGATTTGTTTTCCAGCTAGAAAACAATCCCAGGCATCAAGCCAAAGCTACAGTGGAGAATGGCCTAGAATAATGTCAGTGTCTTGAAGTCTAGTTCAGAGTCCATTTATGACTGTTCACTCACCATCATCATGCATCCTGACAGTACATAAGCATCTTTGCAACTTGCAAAATTTTGCAAGAATGGAGAAAAGTTGCAGAGTACAGATATGCCAGAAAAGATCTATCTTTATTTTTGCATTTTATTGATTTTATTAAAATCAAATAACATTCCATACAAGCAAGTCAAGTTTCACAAAACTTGGTTTGAAACGCATCAACCCCCACCCGTGAGAAAGAGAGCTAGGCCAGCAGAGTAGGAATCGCAAGGGGATGACAAATTACACAACTTGATGATTTTATAGTAAAGTTGCACATTTCCAACCAGTAGGGTTACATAGTATGTCAGTACTGTTAAAATACAAAAATAAATGTTAAAATGGTACGGTACTAGCATTTTTGGGGTTTTTGGTACCGGGAGTGAACATCTGCTTTACTCTCAATGCAGGTACTTTACTCAAATATTAATATGAAAAATTGGCACTGCATTCGCATTTGACTTGTTGCAAGTTGATGAGCATTGGCAAGTAAGACTACTGTATAATAAAAATAATAAAAATCCATAATAAAAATTACACATAATTTGACCAGAAAAGCAAGCAAGCAAGGGAAAATATGGCTGCTTTCTGTCAACCACCATGTTAGAGGGCTGCTGTTGAGCGCAGTGAAGGATTTACTGCTGTGTAATTCCTCTTTGCTTTAATATGTATTGATGTCCTGAGCACTTATTCTCACATTCATGGCCCATGAAAGATGTTAAGTGTAGTTTTTAGCTCCTAATAGAATTTGTCATGAGAACTATTTTTGATGAAATATATCAAAGATATGAAGCAGGTTAAAGGCCTGCTTATCAAGCCCTTTTAATTATACTGTAGGTGTCTCTTTCCCCCTAGTTGTGGCTGTACTTGGGCTAAAATGAAGAAGCAGATTAATTTGCTTGGTATCAAAAAATAATTGAGGTATTTTCTTTTTCTCCGAGTGCTGTCTGACAGTTTGCTTAGTAAGGAAACCTCCTTATCAGGGGTCGAGTATATACCCTATTGTCTAGGCTTTGGAACACAGGTATATGGTAGCTGGTAAGAGCTTCTTCAGAAATTCTTAATGTAGTCATTGTTTCTTTTATCATTGTCCACAATTTCCACTGATAATGCAGATAGGAATGCACAATTCCACTGCATATGTCATACTGTTATGTCTGATAACAGTGTTTAACCTAATGCTAAATTATTTTCCTCTTTGAATTCATACCTTGCTGATGTATGTGAAGATCTGTCTGAAATCTAATGTGTATACCTTTTCTAGAAATTAGCTGTTCAGCTATAAGCTGCTCTAAGACTTCAGAGAAGGTGGCTGTTTAAAACTTAGCGGTGTCTTCAGAAGCAGGCATCACATGGGGATGAGTTTTCTTTTGTAAGCAGGATGTCTTTTTATTGGATCCTCTAGCTCGTACATCACTGGAAGCTCAAATGAAAAGGCAAGTCAATTGAATAATTTGCATTTGGTTTTTGGAAACAAATGTGCGTTTATCTACTGTAAACTGTTACCTACCTTCTCATTACTTGCTTGTTCTTATTGTAGGAAACTAGGATTGCTATTTAGAAACAGATTTACTTTATTTGTCCCCAAGGAGAAATTAGAACTTTACAGAAGTAAAAGAAAGAGAAATATATAAATCTTGAAAAAAAATGACTTTGAAGGTTGATTATTTTGTGGCAGTTGGCAGAAATGCGCAGCAGAGTAGTTGCCGGCTACCAGAGCTAAAGGAGGATCTGGCGAGTAAGCGCAAAGCTAAAAGCTCTGTAGGCAACGTTTTATGTATTATTACTGAACCACAATCGGACTTATCGCACTCCGATTTTCATGCAAGTGATTGGGAGATAGAAAACAAAAGTGATGCACCAGCATCACCTGATCGGCCCCTAGATGATCATAGTGCTGAATGCGTTCGTGTAGCAGCCAGCAGCTGCGTACCACTCTATGTCGTTATACGTTGACACCTGCCTCAAAAGCGTTAATAGATAGCTGCCATTGAACCCAGCCGTCTTTTTGTGTGTATGTGTATGGGAGATAGGGAGCTGCCCGTTTCAGTATCATTTAGGATTTTGGCAGAGAGAGCTTGAGAAGTAATCACATTGTTTTTCTTCCTGGAAATATGGTAGATAAATGTAGCCTGCTGTGTGTTTGAATTGGTTTGACTGCAAGTGCGTGGGATGAAATGTGCTCACTTGAGCACTAAAATGTCTTTTTAGCATCACCGTCTTCTCATACTTTAAGCCTTTGCATATTTAATAGCATCAGACAGGGCCTAAATGTAATCGTGACAGACTGGGTATACTCCCTATTATCCCCTGCCAACCCCACTCCATCTAAAAGTGGGGAGATGATATAGGCTTGGGGAGTTGTGATTTAGTTTGAATAAAGAATGAAATAATCACAATGGCCAGTCTGAGTTATCTTAGAAATTTCATAAACTAAATCCATTCACATTATTTTTCTGTTTCTGAATAGAAAACTAATAATGCTTATAAGAATAGTAACAAAATCAACATCTACATATATCATTATCGCATGAAGTGGTAAATGTCAGCTTATTTTTCAACAAGTCAGTTTCTCAGGTTTATGATATTTGCTGTTGTGAGTTTTATATTTGCATCAGTACATGCATGAAACGTTACCTGTTTACTAAATCCTACAGTAAAATTTGCTGGTGTAAATGTTGTCGGGGATCGTCGCTTTTGTTCAGACAGAAAGCTGACCCAGGAGGGGAGTTCAGAGTGGAAGACAATGATGGATCAGTGTCCCAACAAGATCAAGAATTGATTCCTTGCCAGGGAGGGAGGCCAGAATGATGAAGGTACTGGAGAAGTTAGCCTTCCTGGACCCTATAATTCCCCGACACACTAGAGGATATAATTCTTGTGTCAGTGCTCCAGGAACCATGCCTGGATTACAGAAACTTCCTACTGATCTGAAAGTCTCATTGGAGTTTGGGTGGTGACCAGAAATACTCCCCTGATCCAATCAAATTTGAGCTATTCAGTGAATCTGAGTCGGTAGGCAGAGGACAACATTACGAAGAAGAGGAGTAGGGAGAGAGAAGAAAATAAGAGGCATCCATAGTCTGTATGCATACTGTATTATATATAAGGTACTTTGAGGAGTAAAATCCATTATAACTGAATGTGTATGTCAGTTGTGTAAGGTGGTGGGAGAACATTTCTTTCTCACTGGACAAATCAAATTAAAAATTTATATTTCACAGACTAGTGATACTTTTCTTGTTTTCATATGCATTTTTATGAAGAAATCAGTGATAAATATTTTGTGGAGAATGAATCTCACGACCAAATGAACAGATTCTTATGAAATTTTGTGAACAACATGTGCTCGTTAGTGTTAAGAGCTGGTTAGATTTTGGGTGAATTCCACCTATTCAGGTTTAGATTTTAAAGTCAAGTTTTTTTTTTTTTAATTCAATGACAACAACAAACAACTTCTTAGAATGTTATATTTTGACAGAAAGGCTTCTGTAAGTTTTGTGCTAATTTCGAAGTGTGTGGTTCTCGGATTCCAAATTTTAAAGTGAAAAAGTTTTTACAATTTTTTTTATTTTAATTTTTAAACCTTTAGTTTGAGCTGGGGGTGTTCGCCCCAAACCCACCCCAGTTGTGCCACAGAAGATGAATATATGTTTCAATTCCTTTTCCTGTAATTTTTAACACCTTAAATAATATACCCTACAAGTAAGGCAATTTAATACAAAATTCAGGTAGTTACAGATAAGTTGGTTAATTTTATTCAAATTTTGGCAAAAATTAAGCCCAAATATTTAATATTTTGTTGTACATAAAAATATGGATGTTTTAAAGTGTTAAAATGTTAATTCATCATGCAGTCCGTTATAAAGGTTTTTTAAGTTGACTGATTTGATATTTTTAAGTATAAGGCATTTTTCCACACTCCTACTCAGGAATTCAAATTTCAAATATATTAATGCTTGAAATACATTAGAGGAACCCCACCCCTTTTTTATGTATTTATTTAGGATTATGCTTTGCTGTTGCTTGTACCTGAAATGTTTGTCATAGTGTGCCATACATAATATAATGTGCTGTCCAAAATGGTGCTTCTACTTTGATTTATGAAAATGTAATTAGAAAATATTTTGGAAATTTTTAAATATGTAAATTTTGACCAGACTTTAAAGAGAATTAATTTTAAGTTTTTAAATCAAAATTGAAAAAATTATATATATTTTTTTTATAAATAATTTGGTTAGGATGATGGTAGACGCAAAATGTTTGTTTTAATATAGCCTAAACATTGGACATGTGAAATGGGGCTGTCAGATCAAACTTTAATTAATTTATTTAAACTTTGAATTTATTTTAAAAAGACTTGGTTTAAGGCAAAGCTGACGTTCAGTTTTCAAAGAATAGTTGTTTGGTTTATCCACGCTAATTTTAGCATCATATTACTCTTAATCTTCTGTGTAAAGCTACAGTATTTCAGCAGTTTCTTGTCACAGTAAGCCTTTTCATAATTCTGAACTTTTATCTTCATTAGTAAAATATACAGCCAGAACCAATCATAGTTTAGTGTTTTTTCCCTGTTCCACTTCTTTGCTCTTTAAACTACAAGTGCATTTAGAGCAGTTTTTCTAAATGCTTCTCCTGTAATCCAAAAGTATTGTTTATATTCTGATTCTGCCCCATTCACTCAAATCTGATATTATCAACTATTTAATGTCAAGTCAAGTTGGGGAGCATGTACTATACGGTGAAACAACTCTGGATCCTGGTTTGCAACCCCCCAGGCAGACATGCGTTCCAGTCCCGCCCTCCGGAAAGGACCCTTTATCTTTATATTATAGTAAGATAAAAGTAGTACTTTATTAAAATGGTAATCCTTATTTATGAATGCACCTCAAGAATTACAAATGTCTAATTGATACACTGAAGGAAATAACACACCTGTATAAACAGAGTAAATGTATATTTAATAGCATAAAAAGCTGTAGTGCAATTGATTAAAATGATTAAAAACATGCTTTTACCTTTATATTTAAGCAGTGTTTAATTGCCAATATCAATTAATTGATTGTGTTAGAATCTATGTATTTTTTGTTTTTTTTAGAGAAACGATACATTTTTTAATTTTTCTTAAGGTTTGTTTAAGATGGGTACATTACAGAATATGAAACCCTATGTCAACTTGTAATTATGAGAAGCATTTTACTTTCTTTTGTGCCATATGTATTATGGATAAATATTTTGGTGCATATTTTATTAATTTCTTTAAAATACATACTTTATTATTTTAGTATTTTTAGTCACTGAACATGAAAACAGTAACCCCCACAGAATTTAATTTTATTGATTTAAAAATGAACATTTAATACTGTGGTCTATACTTTAATAATAAAAATATCTAAGTAAATACTTTACTATAGGACATAAGGCTTCTATGTATCTGATTATGCAGGAGCTTTGTGTAAAGTTTTTTTTTTAAAGGGATAAAGAGAAAAGTAATCAGTATCATAATTGACTGATCCAGTAACATGAAAAAACCTTATTGGAGCATCCTTATATTTACATATACATTTTTTTTACTGGCATTATTAATGGATCCATCCATCCATCCATCCATTTATAATTTACTTATTCATTGAATCAAATTACATAAAATAATATTTTCTATCCTACTTAATCCTGTTCAGAGTTATGGTAGGCTTGAATATGACCTAGGATCACTGGACATAAAGCAAAAAATGGCTCTGTTCAAAGTAGTAGTCCGTTTTGCCCATTTTCATAGGGCCCATTTGAATTCACCAGTCAGTCAGCCAGCCTAACCATCATCTTTAGATATATGGAGAATCTACAGTACTTGAGCCATATATAATATGTTTTTTTTTTCTATTTCCATTTTAAATGTTTACAAAAAGAGCCTCTGATTTATAAGTGCTTACAAGTATTTTCCAATACTGAGGATTTTGTTAGGTAATACAGTTTGTCATGATGATTAGTTTTGATATTTTAAAAAAGGCTGTTACTCATAAAGCTTGGAAATGTGAGATCTGTTTGGTCCACAAGATGGGTTTTTTCAACACCTGTGTTTTTTTTTTTTTTTAAACCCTGTGTCTTCTTGCTAAAAGTGAATGCTTTTTTATATACTAGAGGGTGACAATATACGTATATGAGATATGCAGCAAATACTGTATCTAATGCAATGCTATTCTGTGCATTTATACACACTGTACAGAACTTAGAATACATCTTTTGCTTATTGACTTCACTTTTATTCAAATTATAAACACCAGCTCTTGTGGGAGTTTTTAAATCACAGATATGACCTTTAATTTTCCTTTGGGCTATTGCTTTAATGCACCGTGCTAACCCCAACCCCTTCCAGTTCACCATGTCTGTTTCTAACATTTAATCCTTTAGGGAACTTTAAAACTGCATTTTGTTGCCACAGCAAAGAGTCTTTTGTTGTGTCTATTTTACCCTGAAAAATTGATGTTTAGAATTTAGTATACTTTTATATCAGTCTCTTAGGTTTTCTTGCCATGATATATATTCAGGTATGTGATTCCAGTGTAAAGGTAAAAAAGAAAAAAAAAAAATTTATTAGCTACAATTAATTCTGAATCTAACTAAATAGTCAATCTTTATATATTTTGGACATACTGTTTTAGTCACTTTGGCCAGTTGGAAGTATGTAATAAAGTATAGAAAATCTATAAAAATTTCATTCCAACATTTTTTCTCCACTTTTTTGTCCTTTGTGGAGAGCATGCTGTTAAGGATTTTCTAATGCATCTGTTCCTTTTATGTTCACAAAGCAATAATTGGTAAGCCCACAGCGAGTGGTCAAACTTTTCCTCCAATATATCCTGTTAACCA
>NC_053155.1:132629738-132664738 GCF_016835505.1 Polypterus senegalus
CCTACTTGGGTAGGTTCCAGGTTTCCTGTGATCCTGCTCTGGATAAACAGGTTTATATAATGTATATATTGTTCTTAATCTCCGATTCTGTCTCTGTCATTTTGTGCCTGTCCATACTCTTATTACCTGCTCTTGCTCTGCTCATTATGAGTTTGCCGTTCTTATGCATAGGCTATTCAAGTCTCACTGCTCCTAACCTTGACACTACGTGCTTGTTTTTCTTTGTTTCCCTCAATACAGCTAGGTGGGGTCTGCAAACTGATTCAAGCATAAAAGCCCTATTCTTCCTAAGCCCCTGTGATTTTGATGATCACACCAGTCAGAACACTGTAGATGTGTGCTGTAGACATTTAGAGTAAAAAACCCTCACAACTTTAAAATTAACATAAATTTCATTACAAATTAGCTGATTCTGGGCAATAAAAGGAAAAGAAAAAGTGGTAATAGTCAGCACAGATTTGTTCAGCACAAATGACATAGAAAATATTTTAAAAATTATAAAATTGTGTAAAAGTTTTCATATTTGGTACCTGGTTTTGATTACAGTAATCCCTCGCTATATCACGCTTCGACTTTCGCAGCCTCACTCTATCGCGGATTTTAAATATAAGCATATCTAAATATATATCACGGATTTTTCACTGGTTCGCGGCTTTCTGCGGACAATGGGTCTTTTAATTTATGGTACATGCTTCCTCAGTTTGTTTGCCCAGTTGATTTCATATAAGGGACGCTATTGGCGGATGGCTTAGAAGCTACCCAATCAGAGCATGTATTACATATTAAATAAAACTCCTCAATGATATACGATGTGCTTCCCGCGTGTATTGATTTTTTGATTGTTTGCTTTTATCTCGCTCTCTCTATCTGACAGCGCTCCTTTCAAGAGAAGATATGTTTGCATTCTTTTAATTGTGAGAAAGAACTGTCATCTCTGTCTTGTCATGGAGCACAGTGTAAACTTTTGACTACAGGGTTTTATTTCATGTCTAGAGGGCTCTAATAATGTTAACAGTGTGGGAGAGTTTATAAGAGCTTAAAATATATAAAAATAACCATACAAACATATGGTTTCTACTTCGCAGATTTTCATCGAGGAGGGATTACTGTATACTTGTTTTTATAAGACAAAAACAAAACCAAATAGTAAACTGTGTCGTGTAGTGTGGTAGACTTCCACTAACATTTAAACTCTTATCCAAACCCATGAAGTGTACATTTCTGTCTCATTGTGATAAAAAAAAAAAAACTAACCTTCATAGTAGCACTTTAACCATACCATAATTACTAAAACTAATATATATAAAAATAAAACAGAAATGTCTTTGTAAAATAAAAACTAAAATAAAACTAAAAATACACAATGAAGGAAAACTGAAACTAAACTGAATTTCTAAGTAAGGTCAAAAAAAATATAGAAATCAAAACTAATAGAAAAAGGCAAGACTATAATAACCTTGGTACTCACCTTATGTAGGCAGTTTGCAGACTGAGAAGCTGTGGGATGTTTTTTCAATAAATCTTTTGTCTAGTTACATGTGGCAATTTCCACCGATCGGCAAACGCTTTTTAATTCACCTGCTGTGGACAATGTTATTAGTTCTGGTTTGATTCTGCAATTTGGTGTTAAGAAAATTAAGAATCTCAAACAAAACTTTGCATGATACCTTGGTGAGCTTGGCATGCCCTGCTGTTTTCTTGAAGGACATGTGTATGGCAGATTGACTGTCAGGATGATGGAAACATGTTGCTGCATCCAAGCGGTGCCATCTTTCACCTTTACGCCAGGTGCAGCTGCATTGTTCTTATGTGTGATTGGATGTTTCTTGTGGGAATGGCTTCTATTTTCTTTCTCCGATGTAGAACCCTCATCCACATCTGAGTACACCTTTGTTATAGCACTTATTTATTTGAAAACATCAGTGTTCTTTTTCCTCCATGCATAACACCCCTTGTTATGCCCAAATAACTCAATTTTAGTTTCATCAGTCCACAGCACCTTATTCCAAAATGAAGCTGGCTTGTCCAAATGTGCTTTAGCATACCTCAAGCGGCTCCGTTTGTGCTGTGGGCGGAGAAAAGGCTTCCTCTGCATCACTCTCGCATACAGCCTCTCCTTGTGTAAAGTGCGCCGAATGGTTGAACGATGCACAGTGACTCCATCTGCTGCAAGATGATGTTGTAGGTCTTTGGTGCTGGTCTGTGGGTTGACTCTGACTGTTCTCACCATTCGTCGCTTCTGTCTATCCGAAATCTTTCTTGGTATGCCACTTCTAGCCTTAACTTGAACTGAGCCTGTGGCCTTCCATTTCCTCAATATGTTCCTAACTGTGGAAACAGACAGCTTAAATCTCTGGGACAGCTTTCTGTATCCTTCCCCTAAACCATGGTGGTGAACAATCTTTGTCTTCAGGTCATTTGGGAGTTGTTTTGTGACTCCCATGTTTCTACTCTTCAGAGAAAATTAAAGGATGAGGGAAACATACAATTGACCCCCTTAAATACTCTTTCTCATTATAGGATTCACCTGTGTATGTAGGTCAGGGGTCACTGAGCTTACCAAGCCAATTTGAGTTCCAATAATTAGTTCTAAAAGTTTTGGAATCAATAAAATAACAACGGTGCCCAAATTTATGCACCTGCCTGATTTTGTTTGAACAATTATTGCACACTTTTTGTAAATCCAATAAACTTCATTTCACTTCTCAAATATCACTGTGTGTGTCTCCTATATGATATATTTACTGTAACTGACATTTTTTGTCGTAACAACCAACGATTTATACAGGAAAATAATGACTATTAACAAGGTTGCCCAAACTTTTGCATCCCACTGTACCTTTACAAGTACCATAATAGACTCTAATCAAATGTCTACTTTTATTGTATAATGCTAACAATAAGAGCAGCTCACTACTCAAAACGGTAATTCTGGGAAGCATCCAGAATTGAACCCGCGACCTCTTGATTATGAGTCAGCAGTTCTTACCGCTGTACCACCCAAGCGGTCGTGTTAGCATCATACCCCAACCCGATTACTTTTTCTTCAGTTAGATTCTTGAATAAAAGCGCACTTGTTATACGTGTACCTTTTGTGAAAGTGGTTGTATATCATTATTAATATAAAATGAAAATAGTTTCTGTTTTATATATGTGTTCAACATTTCTTGCATTTCCTGTCATCCTACATTTACATCTCAGCTTTTATTTTTGTTCAATAGCATTACCTCATTCATGATTTCATGTCTGAGAGCATTTCTTTAGACACCAACAAACTATTCCATTTAGTATATTCTTACTAAAGTTCATCTTTCTCTGCACCTGTCATGATTAAAATTGGTTCATGCTTGTCCCAGTTTTCTCTCATGCTGGTTCTCCACCACTTGTGTTGGGGAATCTGGAGCATGATTGTGAAATCCAAAGAATACTGAATTTTCAGCAGCTAGGTTCTTGGGTCCATTATCAAGTAAATTGAAAAGACTGTGGTTGATCTTGTCTCTCAGTTGAGGATATACATCCTCCTTATTTATTGCACCAATTCCATTGGCAGTTTCAGTGTAAGCCTGCTGGGCACCTTCCAAGGTCATATTTCAGGAGTGGAGGCACTGTCAGGATTTAGTTAAATATTTGTTTTCAGTTGTAAATTCTAATTATTTCTTTTAGTGGTGTTAGTTATTTTTGTTTTCTATGTAACATCACTATGCTTCATCCAAAGAATACTGGCATTTTGAATTTTGTATAAAAATACTACTATACGTGGAGAGGTGACTGAAATGGGCTTCGAGTTGAAGGAAGGATCTTGTGATTGTCTAGTTCAGTGTCTAGCCCCAGGTCCTTCATGGACCCCGTGTTAATCAGAGGCGACTGTGTGCAGAGAGTGCAGACCTATAAATACCTGGGAGTGAAGCTGGATGATAAATTGGACTGGACTGCCAATACTGATGCTCTGTGCAAGAGAGGACAGAGCCGACTATACTTCCTTTAGAAGGCTGGCGTCCTTAACATCTGCAATAAGATGCTGCAGATGTTCTATCAGACGGTTGTGGCGAGTGCCCTCTTCTACACGGTGGTGTGCTGGGGAGGCAGCATAAAGAAGAGGGACGCCTCACGCCTGGACACACTGGTGAGGAAGGCAGGCTCTATTGTAGGCACGGAGCTGGACAGTTTGACATCTGTGGCAGAGCGATAGGTGCTGAGCAGCCTCCTGTCAATCATGGAGAATCCACTGCATCAACTGAACAGTATCATTTCCAGGCAGAGGAGCAGCTTCAGCGACAGACTGCTGTCACTGTCCTGCTCCACTGACAGACTGAGAAGATCGTTCCTTCCCCAAACTATGCGACTCTTCAATTCCACCCGGGGGGGTTAACGTTAACATTATACAATGTTATTGTCTGTTATATCTGCCTTGCACTGTCCACCTTGCATTTTTTAACTTGCAGTGCATTTTTATCAGTATTTAATCAATATTATCTATCTATCTATCTAATTTGATTTCAAGTTTGCTAACAAAATATATATTAAAAAAAGGTGTCTTCATTGCAGAAAGTAATTTATTTTTTTTGTTCATTTATGTTGCCACTGTCAGTTGTTCACGCTCAAGATTCAGGTATACTGATCCTTAATTATAAAATAAAAAAACTGAGAGTGATGGTATGTACTGCTCTGTAACAAAGTTCACATTTGACTGGTAGTGACCTATAAATGTCACTACATTATAAAGTCCAACAATTAACCATCTTACTTTTAAACCCTTGGTGAGTGTATAAGAAAAAAGTTAAGAATTATGTTCATTTCCGCAGGAAAAATGACATGTCAAGATTTGTGCAGTATCCTGACTTAAAGGGGTTTGTAGCATTTGAAATTTACATCACGGAGTTATCTAAACATTGTATTTTGCTCATCATATTCTAGATATTTGTTGGTTACTCTATTTAATGAAGTTTATGCAGAATGGTGTTTAAGTCAGTTCCTGTCACTTCGTAACTTTTTACCAGTTAAACAGGCTTTGGTTTGTTGTAATCACAAACCGACTGTTGTTGGTGACAGCTGTAGTCTACCCATGTGTATAACTGACTCCAAACTGGTCCTGTATGAATAAACTCATTGCATTTGATTGTTGTTCTAAAGATGATTTCTTCCCTTGCCTCTTTCCCAACCTCAAAAATATAACGGGTAAATGCCAGGGTGCATGCCTTTATTCCATTTAAATGTATCTAGATTGTTCATTGGTGTAATTGTAATAGTTTTAGTGTACATGATCATAGGGAACTATAATATGTCCTGGTATACACTTGTGTATTGTTTAAAGAAACTGTTTTCATTAGGTTCCCTTTCTTCTTTTCAACTATAACAGCAGTATTAGAGAGTACATAAATCTGCAAGTTACTCTGTTTTGATATGCTCTGATAAAAATAAGTGATTTACCACACAATCACAAAATGCATTCAGATTCTTAATGTATTTGCTCTAGAATTTTTAGCCTCTAGTAACAACAGTATACTGCAGGTACTTATGAATAGGCCATCTTTCAAATGTGTAATGTAAAAAAAAAAACCATGAAATATGCATCACCTGCAGATAAGCCAAATGTGAAAAATTTGTTCTGGAAAGCATAACATTAATTTTTAAATTAATAAGTAACCTAACACAATATTTAGTTTATTGAATTAAAATCACACATGCATTACTACATTACTTTAGAAGCTTATAAAAGAAATGTCTGCATTATCTCATGGAAGCATTGCCTTTTTAAGATCATGCACGTGTGTGTTTGCTCTGGCTGGTGAGAAAGAAGTTAAGCACCTGGTTAGTGTCCAAAAGAGTATAAACAATAAAGTGTATAGTTATATATTTAATCTACCCAGTTTAGGGTTGGAGGAAGGCAGTGATTATCACAGCAGCATAGAGTGTAAGGGAAGAAGCTGACCCTTTGCAGGGCACAATTGCACAGCTGAGCAGAAAAGTGTGGCTGCATGCAATCCAGTAACAGAAATTTATAAATAAAACATTAGTCTAGTTTTAATCCAGCTACTTGCTATTGATTTTTTTTTTTTGAAATGGTGTAATCTACAGGTGCAGTTGCTAGTGGTCATACTGTGAATCTTCAGGAGCTCATATTTGGGGATGGAAGAAGGGAGATGAATATTGTTTGTTTTACCACACATGAAGGACTTAACTTAACTGCAAAAATAAAATCCAAGCAAGTAAAAAGTTTTTATGTTAAGACATTAATTCTTGTTTTTCTTATTGGAAGATTTATTGACTCAACAAGAAATTTGTATACAAGATTATTAGCTTATATAAAAGTAAATCTTAATAAATTTTGCTTACCCCTTTGGCAGATTTTTCTTTTATATAAAAAAAAGGCAAAAGAAAAATCTTAAGATTTTTTTTCCCTAACTTTTGCATATGCATTTTTGCGGTATATTTATTAAACACATGAAAATTCTTGCATGTGGCCGTGTTCTAGTCAGTTCAGTAAAGGTTCCTATATTGACTTAGGGTTCATTAACAAATGCTGGACAGTGAAATGTGCAGATTTTCATACAAAAAAAGGAAAAGAAGCATACTATTTTAAAGCATTACATATTCTAATAAGTAACTATATAACATACTTAGTTCTTTCGTTCTTAGTTATTTTTGAAAGTAATGTACCCCAAAACTGTTGGCACATGATGTGCTTTAATACTGTTGTGACTTAGCTAAGACTACCATGCATGTGGCACCACAGAACTGAGATGGTATTGGGGAGGTGATGGGAACTTGCAGCAGCCAGCCCTGCTTGGTAAATACATTCCCCACATGTAAACCAATGTGCAAGAGTATGCATAGTTTAATACACTAGAATCAGTTCTGTCCCACACTATCTTTGCTTCTTCTCCCTTTTTCAACCTCTGATCTTAAAAAGAAAACATATTTTTTTTAGCTGCATTCTTTGACTCGTGTTTTCCTTTACCTATGAAGAAGTCAATCCAATACTTTGAATGCAATCACCGTACCATTTCTTAAACATAGCGTCTTTTTTTTTTTATGTGAAGTATTTTTGTGACCTTCCATGTTATCTCCACAGTTGTATAGTAAGCACCATTTTTAAATTGAGTTTCTAGCATTTTTTGCAATGTTTATGAAGATATGATTTCTGTGAATTTTGCTTTACCATATATACTCAGCAAAAAAAGAAACATCCTCTGACTTTCAACTGTTTTTACTTAATGTGTAAATATTTGTATGAACAGTAAAAGAGTCAACACCATAAGACATAAACTAAAAATGTTTCACAATGTGTCCCTGAATGAAGGGAGGCTCAAATTCAAAAGTACCAGTCAGTATCTGGTGTGGCCACCAGCTGCTTGAAGTACTGCAGTGCATCGCCTCCTCATGGACTGGACCAGATTTGTCAGTTCTTGCTGTGAGATGTTACCCCACTTTTCCACCAAGGCACCTGCAAGTTCCTGGACATTTCTGGGGGGAATGGCCCTAGCCCTCACCCTGCGATCCAACAGGTCCCAGACGTGCTCAATGGGATTGAGATCCGGGCTCTTCCATTGCGAGGATGATCAGCTGTCCTTCCTGTCTCCCTGTAGCGCTGTCTTAGGCGTCTCACAGTGCGGACATGGCAATTTATTGCCCTAGCCACATCAGCAGTCCTCATGCCTCCCTGCAGCATGCCTAATGCACGTTCACGCAGATGAGCAGGGACCCTGGGCATCTTTCTTTGGGTGTTTTTCACAGTTGGTAGACAAGTCTCTTTAGTGTCCTACGTTTTTAAAACTGTGACCTTAAATGCCTACTTTCTGTAAGCTGTTAAGGTCTTAACGACCATTCCACAGATGCATGTTAATTAATTGATTATGGTTAATTGAACATGCATGGAAAACATTGTTTAAACCCTTTACAATGAAGATCTGTAAAGTTATTTGGATTTTTAAAACATTATTGTTGAAATACACAGTCCTGAAAAAGGGACGTTTCTTTTTTTGTTGAGTATATTTTAAATATTTTCTTCAATTCCCTTAATTTAAAGGAACACTCCACAAAAATTTTTTTTTGAATATGTAATTGTACTGATGGCTGAGGAAAATATTTAATCTTATGTTATCATGCAGAACTAACTTAAACTACCTTGTAAGCAAGTTTAATGGATTTAGTATGGTGGGTAATGTTACAAAATGTGTTTTGCTTGCATCATGCAGACTGTTATGGACAAGAACAAGCACCAATTTACTACTAAAAATATGGAAAAATATTTTATGTTTATATTTGGAATGAAGTATAGTGTGATATGGAGTCATTTATTTACCTAAATGCCATAGAAAAAGATGAGCGATGCAGGAAAATATTTATATTGTGTAATATAAGAAATAGAAAAATGTACCTCAACATACATTTAACCATTAATCTTCAGCAGTGCCTGAAGTAGAAACAGGTAAGTGATGGTAGTCTTATTTTTGTCGGCTTCAAGGTCATCCTCGTGATGTGTTGCAATTTTTTTTCATAATTTCTTAATTGAGTGCTTGGGTCCACCTTGGAGTCAGGAGGATCAATGTCATATACATATGTGACGATGTGGGTTCTGGCTCCACACTCCCATTGATGTTTGGGAACCCTTGAACCCAACACCGTCGATAATGTTACCGAGTGAGCTAGTCAATGGAGGCAAATTACTGAGCAAGGGGAAGGTAAAAAGTGCAAAAGTGCTTTTATTAAAAACCAATAAAAACAGTGTTCCATGAATAGTGCAGTTTTTCAATAAATAAATCCATAAAAATGAAAAAAACGTGGAGGTTAAAACAACAATAAGAAAAGACAATCCTTTAAAACGAGAGGTTAAATCTTCTTATGGAAGCAGTCTTAAAACACTAACAAATCCGGTGCTTTTCTGGTAGCGTCTCGCCTGCTAATCCCGTTTGGGCCAAGCAGCAGGCAAGACGCTCTTTGCAGCTGCCCTCTTCTAGACACACACACGAGACTGGAGACCTCCCGATCCCTGGCTCCGGTATGGCACTTATCCCAGTCCCGGAGAACTTGGTTTCCACCAACGGCCAGGTCGCTCACGTTGGGAATTCCCACCACCAAGTCTCCCGACTTCCGCTGCCTTTCAATGGCCTCTCTGCGGCCAGCCGCCTTCCCTGGTCACTCCCGCTACCTGATCGCTCAGCGGGCGACATCAACACAAACACCTGGGTGTCGGCCTAACACCCAGCTTCCACGCAGCTGTCCACGAGCGCCATTCGCTCGCCGTCCGCTTCGCTCTTCGCGGCTCGCGCTCTCTTTCACCGACCTGCTTCCTCTCCTGCTCCCGGTAACCTCCGTCCTCTCCTTTCCTTTCTCTCTCCATTCAACCCCCCACCCCCCCCACAACCGACTCACGCTCATCACAGCTGTAGCATTAGCCACGGGAGCAATCACGAATGTGGGCAGTTCCTCACCTGTGCACACGGTGAGAAACGCCCACATCGACGACCGCCCCGCGGCTCGCTACAACAACGCCCCCCTCACGGAGCTGCCTCGGGTGCGGTGATTATTTATTTAAAATGAATGGCCTTTGCTCAACGAGCTGTGGACCCATAACACCACAACATACCTTAGATCAGACATTTGGGGTATCCTTTGAGGCACAAGCAGTAGATGTCAGGATGTAACCATTTACTGCGAGTATACCTTGGTGTGTTTTGTTCTTCATCTATTTTAGTAATTTTGCTTTTTATCTCTGCTACTTTCTTGGCTTTGGATTTATTTCTGTGGGAAAGATATGAGATAATCTGATCTCTTAAGAAGGCGCCGTCTGCGGGGTGAGTGTATGGGGCTTAGTAGTTTTAGCTCCAAGATCATAGGTGCATGGTCAGAAATAACAATAGCATCGTATTCGCAAGATTTAATCATAGGCAAGAAGTTATTGTCAATCCTTGAGTAACAATGATGCACTGGTGAGTAGAAAGAATATGTTCTTGAATTTGGGTTTAAAAACCTCCAGGAGTCTGATAAGTTGTGATCAGTTATAAACTTTGTAATTATCTTTGCGGTGTTAGATGCCGTTCCCCCTGTGGAGGAAGTCCTATCTAAAAGTGGATTTAGAACACAATTGAAGTCCCCGCCATTATAACTTTATGAGAGTGCAGATTGGGAATGGATGCAAATAAATTTTGTATAAATTCCTTATCAACATTAGGTGCATAAACATTTATCAAAATCATTTTACAGTTAGATAAGTCTCCCATGACCATTACATATCTCCCTTCAGGATCCAATACTACATCTGATGCTACAAATGGTACTGTTCTATGTATGAGAATTCCCACCCCTCTAGTTTTCTTTTTAAAAAACTCAATTGCATCTTTTCATACACTGAATGTAGCCCAAAGTCCTTTAAAGAAGTCAAAATGTAGTTACAAAGAATAGCTAATTAAAATAAGAATAATTAATACATAGCAAGAAACAAATAACACACTTACTGTATGTAAGATAGATTTATAATTTAATAGAGAAGTAGTGTTCTTGTATATAGAATTGATTTTAAGTCTTTAAAGATGAGTCTGATGAATAGGCTGGACAGGATGTGTTTTTTTATTTTTTCCCATATAAAAACCTCCAGATAAGCTGTAGAAAAAATACTAAATCTGCAGTAGTTCCAAGGCCAAAAGACCAATGTTCCTACCATAAAATACCTAATTTAATTTATGTATTTCAGGGCCTTTTCACATGCTCAGAGTGAATAATGTTTAACAAAACAAATCAGCTCTGTCTCTCAGATAAACACAATTTTTTCGGTCTGTAATGGATCTTAAAATTTTCTGCTTATCTGTGAGTATATATTGTACATATAAAAAAAGTTTTAAATTCCTTTTCACACATTTAAGTTAAAAATACAAACTGAGCAAGTTAATTTAGCTATTCTTGGCACTGCACTAGCAAACTTGAGAGACTGACAGTTCTTTCTATACTCATGTTCTTTGTTTATTTTTCATTTTGCCTACCTTTCCTGCAAAGTGCTTGTAGCACTTAGTTTAGCTCGTGTTACTTTAGTCTAAACAAGCTATAAAATAACTTGGGTGAAAATTAAATAGATGGAAAGTAGGGCTGTACATTATTTACTTTCAATTATTCAGCAGCTGAATATACACTGCAATACTTATTGTTGTCATGGGTGCCTTTCATAAGTACTAGATGCTAGCCAATTACCGATGTCTTATCAAAACCGGCACTGACAGAATCTCATAAAAAAAAATATCCTTAAAGTGATATTTAAAGCGGCAGTATTCGGCATTCCTTTAAAGTACTTTCAAATACAGGTTATAGTATGGAGAAAAGAAAAACTGTTACTATAGTCTCAGTCACAAATGCATTTCATATGCAACACCATGGCATAAAATTTCCATAGGCACAGGCATAACTTAACCAGTGCAGTCACTAGCCAAACAAATTCATTGCAGGCACATTGCTGTTTTTAGACTGTTGGTCAGTTAACAATTTCAATGTGTTCCACATACAGTAGTGCACTTCATACCGCTCCACTCCTGAAATCCTTCAGGATGTCTCCTAAACAAAGCATAAGCAAAATTCAGTACCCCATACTTTGAATAAATAAATTCAAAGCATCAAGCCATTTAAAAGGCATTTAACTGTAAACTAAAGCAAGCAATAGGACTACAGCACTACAAGAGATCTCTGCATCCTGCCACAAATTTGCATATATAAAGAAAAAAGTGTACAAAAGTTAAAATCAATGGAATAATATGCTATTTCTCTTACGTGATTAAACCAAGGCTTCCAATATGTGCAAGTTGAAATGAAATGCTATTATCCTGTACTATCGCGCAGTGTCCTTCACAAAGAGCTTCATGCTTATTGCTTATTCTTGAAACATAGAATGTAAGGAACCAGTTTTAAGCCAGGTAGTAATCCTTCTTAGGTGGCAAGTGTTTACTTGTTTTTAAAATTTCCAGTTTAGTTATGCTCATATCTTTAGACGGAGAGAAAACCAGAATCCCTGCTCGAAACATATGTAGTATGTTTGTTTATTTTTTCTTCATTGAAAGCACACAATCATGTCTAGAAGACAATTGCTTAGTAAAATTGTTTAATACTGCACCTTTCACAGACCGTTATCTTTCCTTTTCTTATAGGCCACTGTTTTCACAGCATATTTTTTATGGGGTTGTCTTTACATTTGTACATACATACATCATATACTGTTCATCATAACTAATGCACACAAGCAAAGTTGCTGGATAATATGTTGGTTTTTGTGATCAGTGGTAAGTTAGCGGTTTTATATTTAAGGATCTCTGGATGTCTTCTGTGTTCTTCCTTAGAAGTGTTATTGTCATACTATTAAAATCTTTGCAAAACTTTCATTCCTTGGGTATGCTTTGTTTGGTGGCTTAGTTTGTATTTTGGAGATATACATGTTATGCTTTAGGCTAAGTATCAAATCAAGTGTAATATTGGATAGAACTGTCTTGCAAAACTTTGCAACCTTTTTTAAGTTCTAAACCTATATTAATTTAGACATAAATCAGATGAGTTTAAAGGAATGCTCCACTCAAAAAGTATATTTTTTTTATATGTTACTTACCCTGTGTAGTTTGTAGTGATGGCTGAGAAAAAATATCTTAATTTATTTTTTGCAGAATGGAGAGGAGAAACATTTATGATATGACGAGACAATTGTGACCAGTGTTGTAGAATGGCACACAATGTAAAAAACATCCACAGAAAAAAGGGAGAAAAAAAATCGCACATTAGTTGTGTTGCATAATCCACATGTCGTTTATCCAGTCATATGTGCTAAACATACAGGATGCATGCATTTTTTGCTAAAATATTATTAAGTATAAACTTCCAGAATTAACAGTATGCATCATAAACAGGAAACCTAAAAATCATGGGACTGATCTTTTGCATTGAAGACCAAAGCAACAGATGAGTGAGAGAGGTGACTCTTTAATTGAAAAAATCATTCCCATTAAGCTTTAGGTTTCCCATTTATGATGTATGCTGTTGATTCTGGAAGTGTGTATTTAACAATATTTTAGCAGAGAAGCATGTGTTTTGCTCATTTTGCACATATGACTGGATAACTGATATGTGGATTACACAACATGAGTAACTTAAGACTTTAATATTCACCCCCATGGACATTTTTTCACATCGTTTTCTGTTGTACAGCATTGGTCACCTTTGACTTCTATCAGCTATAGTATATCCTAAAACACTCTGATTGGTCAGTTTTTAGATTTGGTGTGATTAGTTAATTTGACTTTGGTGACCTTATTGATTAAAGGCATAAGAGGCATGGTAAGTTGCCTTCAAAGATGGGAAGCATAAATCTGGATGGGAAGCAAGAATAATGAGTGTCTGACAAGCAGGCTTTACAGGTTATGTTGCTAGTTATATCATAAACATCTCTCCATTCTGCATGAAAATAAAGTTAATTTTTATTTTTCTCAGCCATCACTACAAACTACATGCAGTAAGTAACATATTCCAAAAAAAAAAATTGGGTGGACTATTCCTTTAATAATCAGTATGCTACAACAAATAAAAATACATACTTTTCCAGTTATACTTTTTGTACAAGTCTTTTTTGTGAAAGAGTCCTCAGTTTAATGTGCATACATACTCCAACTGGAGCAGTGTTTAGCAAGAAGGTGTAATAGCTCTTGTCGTTCGTTTAAAACTTATACTGCTGCTCAGTCACATGATGCTTTTGCATTCATTTACCTCATGAATAGTAAACATGCGAGTACTCCAAATGGGCACTTCTATGCAAAGTTAGTGGGCCCTGGAGAACATGCAACTGCCATCTGGCTTAATTTTTTCTTATTTGTGTTCTGATGCTGCAGAGTTGGAAAATGTTCTTCAGAGTGTTGCTACCCAGGATTTTATTAAACATTTTATAGGCAAGGTCAATACATACAGCATCATGTACTACATTTTAAGTAGAGTTTAGGAAAAGTAAATAAACATAACTGTACCTGAATTAAACTGGCACTTTTCTTTCATATAAATCAAAGAAAGCAGTCACACAGTACTGAATAAGTAAATATTCAAAACGAAAGTTTACTGTGCATATATTTGAGGATATAAACAGCACTGTGTTTATTTATGTATATTCTAAGAAGTCTTAGCTCCTGATATTAGGTAATGAACCTGATGCCTCTTTTAACAGTTAGTAATCAATCATTGACATAGCTAGAACAAAAAAATATTACCTATTGTACGTCTATTTTTATTGAGGGACAGGTGCATTTTCCATTCTTCTTTTCTGTGATGGCAAAATATTTCCTTACAGAATCACTAGTCTAAACACATATTTTAAACAGCACCTTAAATTAGGATTTTTTATATGGTATTTGAACACATATATTGGGTATTATATAGGTTATGATATATTTTAATGTAATTATTTTTGTATGTGTGTGTGTATATGTATATGTATCTATACTAATAAAAGGCAAAGCCCTCACTGACTGACTCACTCACTCACTGACTCACTTATCACTAATTCTCCAAGTTCCCGTGTAGGTAGAAGGCTGAAATTTGGCAGGCTCATTCCTTACAGCTTACTTATAAAAGTTAAGCAGGTTTCATTTCAAAATTCTACACGTACTTACGGTAGTACAACGCCTGCCATGTTGAATTTTTCTTATTTATGGCCCCATCTTCACGAAATTTGGTAGGTGGCTTCCCGGCACTAGCCAAAACCGATGTATGTACTTATTTCGGTGGTATGATGCCATTGTCGGCCGCCATATTGAATTTTCCACACGTCACTAATTCTCCAACTTCCCGTGTAGGTAGAAGGCTGAAATTTGGCAGGCCCATTCCTTACAGCTTACTTAAAAAAGTTAAGCAAGTTTCATTTCGAAATTCTACGCATAACGGTCGACAACGTCCGCCATATTGAACTTTCTTATTCATGGCCCTATCTTCACGAAATTTGGTAGGCGGCTTCCCTGCGCTAACTGAAACCATTGTACACACTTATTTCGGTGGTATGATGCCACTGTCAGCCGCCATATTGAACTTTCCAACGTCACTAATTCTCCAACTTCCCGTGTAGGTAGAAGGCTGAAATTTGGCAGGCTCATTCCTTACAGCTTACTTACAACAGTTAAGCAGGTTTCATTTCGAAATTGTCCGCATAACGGTCAACAACGTCCGCCATATTGTACTTTCTTATTTATGGCCCCATCTTCTCGAAATTTGGTAGGCGGCTTTCCTCCACTAACTGAAACCAATGTACGTACTTATTTCGGTAGTATGATGCCACTTTTCAACAGTCTTTGTTACTTTATGGGCCCATCTTCAAGAAATTCTATCGATCAAAGAACTGTCACTTACCGAGTGGTTTCCATGCCCGGAGATACCACCTACCTTTTCCATTCTCTTTGTTACATATTGCATGACCATATCAGGCTCACTCTTGATATCCGGAGGAACATTGTGTCTTATGTATTGAATGACTGGGACAGGTTCAAGGTGTAGACTGATGACGGTACAGGAGATAATTATACTACACAGGAGCACTAGAAGAGTGAAATGCTTAAGCCCTTCACCTATGGTTCTGCATGTGAGTTGATGGCTGCCGCTGAATTGTTCGGTTGTCGCTTTCAAGTGTACCGAAATGGCCAAATATTTCACACCTTTCGACAACCGCCAATGCCTCTTAAACATCTTAGATTCACAGGTGACAATTTCAGTAGTGGACACTTTGATGTTTATGAATGTTTAAACTCTCAAAAGCTGGATGTGATTTTATCACTGAAACCGGTTGTGTGCTTACAACGCTTGACAGATGCCAAATGTCACTTCAGCACAACAAATCCTGCAAATACTGTCGTAATTGAAACAAACCATGAAACTCAAACCGATTATGACAGCAGCAATCCAAGCTGTGAGATTTGAGACAGAATTACTGTTCACATGGCCAACTGTAAGTTACATGCTCAAGAGTAAGCTCCGCGCACAGCTTGGTCATGTTACAACCGGAGTGCCGAACTGACAACATGGTATACAAAGAGATCCTTAACAAATAATTATTGGCATATTGTCCCACAGTTTAAAAAGGTTTAATTTTCTTCTTAATAAAAATTTGAATGCAGTATATATATATATATACACACAAAGAGAGACATATATATATATATATACACACGAGGTGTGGCAGAAAAGTAATGAGACTGTCAACACTACAAGCCATCTGGCAACGCTGCGCTGTTGTCCTTGATAGAGCACGTGTATCAGTACCCTCCCATAGCTCAGTGCGAGTCTCAACTCCTTCCGTTAACGACGTGATTTTTGTGACTGCTATTAGTGAAGTTGTGTTTTTGGTTGTGCGTCACACAAAATGGAACAGCGGAATTTGGAGCAACGTTGTGCCATTAAACGGCAAGTGTGACGTTTGAAAAGTTAAAACAGGCCTATGGGGAACATTCTTTATCCCGAGCTCAAGTTTTTCGCTGGCACAAATCATTTTTGGAAGGCAGAAAACATGTTGAAGATGAACACCGTTCAGGGAGGACTTCAACTTCGAAAACCAATGAAAACATCGAACGTGTGAACACTCTTGTGAGATCAGACCGTCGTTTAACATTAAGAATGTTGAGTGAACAATTAAGTTTGAACAGATTTACCGTTCATCAATTTTTGACTAAACATTTGTACATGAGAAAGGTCTGTGCCAAAATGGTGCCCTCTCCATAACACAATTTTTGACCTCCAAAAGGCATTCCTGTGGTTCCCCAGCCCCCTTATTCACCTGACCTCAGTCCGTGTGACTTTTTCCTAAACTGAAAAATGTCCTCTAAGGACGTCATTTCGGGACTTTAGAAAACATCCAAAAGAGTGTAACGGACATGCTGAAGACCATACCGATTGAAGACTTCCAGCGCTGCTACCAACAGTGGGAACAACGTCTCCATCGGTGTGTAGCTGCCCAAGGGAACTACTTTGAAGGGGATAACATTGATGTTTGAAAAAATAAAAACTGGTAAATAAAAAATCAGTCTCATTACTTTTCTGCCACACCTCATATATGTGTGTATATACAGTATATATATATATATATATATATATATATATATATATACACACACACACAGTGCATCCGGAAAGTATTCACAGAGCATTTTTTTCCACATTTTGCTATGTTACAGCCTTATTCTAAAATGGATTAAATTCATTTTTTTCCTCAGAATTCTACACACAACACCCCATAATGACAACATGAAAAAAGTGTATTTGAGATTTTTGCAAATATAATGAGCATGGGAGACGATTACCAACAATCCCACGTGACGCTTGGTGGACAAAGCGTATAAGACCTTGCTTGTTTATCAAGTTAAAATTTAGTACAAATTTTAGCACGTCTTGCAAAACACTCGCAAACTACGTTATTTACAATCCAAGGTTTTACTGTATTTCCTTATAAATAACTCCCACTTTTGCTTTGTACCATAACCTATCGTCCATGGGGGAGGAGTGAAAGCTTTAGATTCATCAAAAATTTCTATCTCTGGTTTTCAAAAGATCTCAACATTTTATGGTCCCCCAATACTGAAAACAATGATTTCTCAATGATGGGTGTGTGTCTGTGTGTCACAATTTCTTGAGGATGGTTGATAGCTAAAACAGCTGGATGGAAACATACCAAACTCAAAACTAAAGCCTGTCATGAAATGACGATGTGCTAATTTGTTTTTGAGCCAAGTTGTGCAACAGAAAGAGGCACACTAGCGGAACTTTCCAATGATTTTTTGATAATACTAGGGGGCTTTTCCCCCTGTTCGCTCACCAACCCCTGTGTTTGGTTAATCGGATATACAATTTTAATTTTTTTTCTTTGGAATTGTTTCAATTTCATTATTTGCACAATTACTTTAAAGCTTCATAAATATAGACCTCACTGAACTGTGTATTCTTTGAAATTCAACTTGTCGTTGCTTTAACTCTTCCGGGACCACAGATTCTTACAGCATATGGTCTATTATTGTGTAAATCCACATTTTGTGCATTGAATGATGCAAATGCGAAAAAACTTTGTTGTCCACTCTTTGCCTTTTATTTCTGTCCTCAATTTGTCCTGCTCTTTTTTTCAATTACACTTGGTTCTGATGATTAATCACTGTTTGTTTTGCGGTAATGCAATCTTTTCTATCTTTTCTTTGATACTGTAGCGACATGACATGATAATGTGTCACAAACGTTTTACTTCAACAGTTGTTGACTTCTTAACCCCAAACACAAATTTCTAGCACATTCTCCAACCCCATATCCCCTACATCTTGCACCTCCCTTACCACATCAGTCAATACCCCGCTATCAGTCTTCTGTGCTGTACTCCACCTTCCCTCAATTGGGCCAAACAGTATCTTAAAACCAAAAAGGCTGCAACCTGGCTGGGACCCTGCAATACTTTCGAATTTTCCTGGTTTCATAATCTCTTATCTGCCTTTTTTTCTCTCCAACGCCTTTTGGTCTCTATTCTCCGTATTGTCCTTATACGCTTTATATGTGTCGAGAGCATAGGATCTATGTGAACTACGTGCTTTTACATGGCTGACTGTTTTTTGATGGATTTGCGCTTATTTGATATCTTTTGTAAGTAGGGCCTGTCTCGCAAGAATCTCATGTTCCATGTCTTCGCGAAACAGCCCTGGCACAGTCTCTTGGCACCAAGTCTCATGTTTACAGTCCCCGCGAGATGCTCCGTGGCAAGTCTCTTTTGTCTCGCAGGTGTTATAAATGTCTTTCGAGAACTCCTGAGAAGATCACTTATCGTCACCTTGCTTTTGCTTTCCAGGATTTCTTTTTAAAATAGAGAGATCTCTAGAATTATGGCAAATACCGTAATTCTGCAATTATACATTCTTCTTGTAAATTGCTATCGTAATGACCTATTTTATGATCAGAAAGATCAGCATCATGGCAGTAAATAATTACAGAAATGTTATAGAACAGTTTGGGTAACTTGGTTACTAGGGTGCAAAGCCTACCAATGCTTGTGTCTGAATTTTTTGGCACTCCATGCATCCATCACAACATTTTCATTTCTGCCACATGTAACTTTGCCTCCTATGTCTCAGCTTCATACATCATTGTTGATCTTACCTGTGTCTTAAAAATCTCACCTTTAACCTTCATCTTAATTTTTTAATCACATAATATTCATGATGCCTTCTTCCAATTGTTTTATCCACACTGCACTTACTGGTTATGCTCCGTATCTTATTTTTCACTTTGAGATTCCTCTGATCTTAGATGCTTAAATTTATCCAGTCTTTTCAATACCTCTTCTCTCTTCTTCCTATTCAGTCCTATCTTCCAAAGCATTTCTCCATTCTTCCAAATTCCTCTTCACTTCTTTTTCTGTTGCAGCACAGGACATTTGCCATAAGCATGCACTGGGTGGGTTTGTCTTTTAATCACATGACTGACATCCATAGCAAGATCAATAAAGTAAGCACTTACAGTACGTCTGCACCAGGAATATTTAAGTGGGATCTTGTCAGTTACCCCATCACTGCTTTGACCCTGAGTCCTCATTCCCTTATATATAAACTGGGCAATCCTCACATACTTCCATGGTACTTCTTTCTCTCTCATGCACATTTAGACATTGCACTTTATTATAAGCCTTCTCTATATCAATAAACACCATACGCCACCTTTTTTTCTGTTTTTCCTCAATGCCTCCCTATGATCCGTATCAGTGCAAAGGCTCCATCAGTTGTCCCTCTCTCTGGCATAAAATCAACCTTCTCCTTCATTATGGTGCTCTTTTACCAAAACTTTCTTTCAATAACCCTTTCCCAAATTGTCATTGTGTGTGACATCAGCTTTATCCCTCTATAGTTTTCACAATCTTGAATTTCCCACATCTGCTCCCTCTTCTCATAAACTCTTCCACACTCCTGCTGTTATTTCATCCATGCCTGAAGCTGCTGCGGGTAAGAACGAACAGAGCTTTGCAATCAGGTGGTTGCCACTAGAGAGAGAACTTGTGCATAGAAATAAAATAGGTGAAGTTCACCATATACACCTATGTGTGTGTATGCCTGAAGAGGTGAATGAGTAGGTGAAGCGACGTGGTTGCAAACATGTATGTGCGCGAGTGGGAAGGACTGTTAAATTAATGACAAGGCGCCTGATCATAGAAGGACATGGGGTGCGTTACTCAACATTGTCTGCTATTAGGGTTCCATTGAAGACATAAATAATGATTACATAGGCAAACAAGCTAGCGGTATAAAAATGATGTCCAGACCACAAGGGGTCGTCTTTTGACCAGTCTTTTGGTTTGTAGGCACTTCTTTACTGCTGGACAGGTAGAGCAGAAAGAATAGAATTTCAATTTGTATATACAGTATTGGTGTGAACAGTTTACTTCCAATTTGTATATATTTTTCGTGTTTGTGAGTGCTTTTTTTCATCATTGTCTTTGTGCATAATTTTTTACTTTTTGTTTTTGATTAATATTGTGTCTGTCGTTTGAACTCTCTGGAAAAAAAGGATGAAAAGGTGTTTATTTCTGTTGAATATTGGTTCTCAGCAGTTTTTTTTTGAAACATTCATTATAGTCTGTGTCTGTATTCTTCCACCCCCTCGTTGTTCAGTTACAGCTCCTGGTGCCCAGAGTCTGAAACTGGAGACAACAGAGAGAGAGAGAGAATGATATTTGAAAAGCAATGGCTAGCTGCACAGTTTTTCATTTTGATTGGTAGCATGTCATCTTTGCCGCCTTCTTAGCTTTTATCACAGCTTACATCTGTTTCACCACCATGGCTCTCTGCACTCGGATGAGTTCCCTCCTCTTGTCCTACCCAGCATCTCTTCACCTATTCTTAATACAATTTTGCTTTTGAAACTTCCCCCTAAATCTGTTCTTGAGCCCTTCCTCTTTTAATCTCTACCACTTTATCCTTAGTGCTATTTCTGTGATCCCCCAGTCCATCACCACCACTTTATACTGCACTGTCACACTTTCCCCATTTATGACTTTAAAATTCTTTATCTCTTTCCATTGCCATCTTCTACACATTAGAACGTCTAATTGGGTTTCCCTTCCTCCACTACTGTAAGTAACAAGCTGATTTACTTTCTTTTCAAAAAATGTGTTATTACCAAATCAGAAATCTTCTCTCCCCTTCACCATTTTTCTTCTTTACTTCACACCCTCCATGTACCCTCTTCTATCATCTCTCTACTCTTTCCCGCATTCAATTTAGATCACCACCAGCAGTCACCTTTTTTAGTCTTGTACCGCCTTAAGCTCTTCATCCATATGTGCCCAAAAATGTCCTTCTCTTCTTCGTCATTGCCATCTTGAAAAGCACAAAGGTCCAGCTTGACACTCATCACCCTATTACTCTTCCTATTCACACTGACAAGACTACTTTTTTAGTTTTTTTGGTACTGTTTTAACTACACCATTGCTCTCTTACAACGACTTAAAGCCTCCACTTAATTCTCTTGCTTGATTCCTCTTCCATCTAGTTTCCTGTACACATAGCACTTCCATTTTCCTCCTTTCCATCAAATCTGCCAACTCCCTTCCTTTCCCACTCATTGTCACCACTCTTACCTTTAACTTACTATTTTCTTTCCCCTCCTCGTTGACTTCTGATTTTGTGGACTAACTTCATCTGGGCCTGCCTTGGCCTGGTAGCCCTAGTTTGTTTAACACATGGCTCAGGCAAGGCACCTGCTTGTTGCCTACTGGGTACACCCTAGCATTTTTCTAAGCTGATTGGATTGATTCCATTATTAAGGTTTTGACTGTTTTACATCTGGATTGTCTTCTGACACTAGCACTCTGTATTTATCTGGGCTTGGGACTGCCACCAAGTTGGGCTGTTTGCACCCCAACACCAAATGGTAGCTAGATTGTGTCTGTTTTTTTTTTTTTTTTTTTATTAAATTGTGGATACTGTTAACTTGAGAATGAAGCAGATTCTTATAAAGTTTGTGTTAATAAATTTCACTTGTTACTCTGACAAGAGGATTAGATTTTAGGTGAATTTATACTGCAAAACATTGTTCCTTTTAAAGTTTTTTAAGCTTATACGAACAACAACAAACCACTGCTCTGAAGACTTGTGAATTTAGAATTCAAACCAAAGCTCAAGCTTTTGAAGTTGAAATTTTAAGACATTGTTGTTCCAGCAGCTATCATTGATTAGATTTTATACCTGTATTAATTTATCAGGGCGGCCATTTGTTTGAGTTAGATATTTCCCGTTTTGCTTCCCTACTTTGACTTTTGAACTCTGCATGTTCAGTTTAAGCTGGGGGTAACATCATGAAGACCAGCCCAGCTGCACAATAAAAGGTGCACGTTCATTTTCCTTCTCCTTTAATTTCTAACAACTTAAATGAAACTAACCACGAGTAAAGGAATTAATGCTAAATTTATGTACAAAGTAGTTACAGGTGCATATATTTGATATATTTGCTTGCATTAAAATATTACTCATTTTAAAATAAATTTACCTTTAAAATGGTCTAAAATATGACAAATTTCAGTAGTATTCATCCTTTAAATATGTTAGTAAATTCACACTATGTACTGTACTCATTTGTAAATCATATGCTGGACACATTTTATTTTTTATGCAAATATAGTATTGCACTTTTTCACATTTTGTTTTCTCAGATTTTTAATATGCAGTGGATTAAATGTTTCAATTTTCCATGTTAATCAACAAAGATTTTTGTACCATATACAATCAAATGAGGGTAAAATTTCTTCAGAGTAACAATTATTCATCCTCGTTATAAATACAACCGTAACATGAGCTTGGTACATAGTATAGCACTTAAATACTGCCAGAAAAATCTATCAGAAATCCTTTGACAGGAAAGTGAAACTGGGAAATAAGTTTGCCTTTCAAAAAGATAGTCATCCATAGCTTTCTCACCATGGACAAAAATTATTTAAATTGTCTAGGCTTCTCAACATCCTCTGAGCTGTGGCAAGACTTCAAAATTGCTTTTCATGAGTATTTTGTAGACTAACTAGAAGGTTGAAGTTAATAAAATCTTAACTAAAAAGATGTCTGTCTTTTCATAACTGCCGTGAGTTGTTAAAACTATATGTTTGACAAATTTTAGAGGGCAATTCAGTACATCACATTTGTTTAATTGTCTATCTCTGCCAGATAATTACAAAATAAGTTAAGGTTTACATTTACAAATGCATAACTCAGCAGGTTGAACATGACTTTTTTGACAACCGTATAGAAAAGTGATTTCTGGATTTAGTTTTGGACCCACATCTCCTTCATTTGCAGTGTTGTCCTTGAGTCCACAATTCACTTTTATTTACTTCCTTGAGAGGTGTGAAGACCAAAATTAGTTCACCTCTGTAATGTCGTCATGTGCTCAACACCATGAAGTGTTTTGAGAGAGTGGTGCTTGCCCAAATTCAGAGCAGAATACCGGACACCCTGGACCCCCTGCACTATGCCTACCGGTCCAACAGGTCCACTTCAGGTGCCATCGCGGCCACACTACATTATTCCCTCTCTTACCTGGAGAACAAAGACTCCTACGTCCGTATGCTCTTTGTTGACTACAGCTCAGCCTTTTAACACGGTTATCCCCCATAAACTCACCCATAAACTGTCTGCACTTTGCCTTCACCCCACCCTCTGTGACTGGCTCCTAGACTTTCTAACTGGCAGTCCCCAGTCAGTCAGGATTGGTAATAGGATTTCAGCCAGCATTATCACAAACACAGGCACCCCACAGGGATGCGTCCTCAGCCCTATCCTCTACACCCTGTTCACCCATGACTGTGTCGCCTCCCACAAAGATAACCTCCTCCTAAAGTTCGTAGACCACACCGCAGTGATTGGACGCATCACTGTTGGCACGAGGAGGCCTACAGGGGGGAGGTGGCCAGTCTGGTGTCATGGTGTCAGGACAACAACCTTGCCCTCAACGCAGACAAGGTGAAGGAGATGATAGTGTACATGAGGAAGGAGAGGAGACCTCACCGGCCACTGTTCATCCGTGGGCGTTAAGTGGAGAGGGTGAGCAGTATTAAATACCTGGGTGTTTACATTAGTGAGGACCTCACTTGGACACTTTTTAACACCACACAGCTGGTCAAGAGGGCTCAACAGTGGCTGTACCTTCTGAGGAAGCTGAGGAAGTTTGGTATGTTGATTAAGATCTTCTGCAACTTTTACAGCTGCATTGTTGAGAGCATCTTGACCAGCTCCATCACCATGTGGTACAACAACACTACTGCTATGGACCACATACACCTGCAGAGAGTGGTAAAGACTGCTGCGAAAATCACCAGGGGCCTCATGCATAACTCCGTGCGTAGAATTTGCACTATAATATGACGTAAGCACAAAAGCCGAAATGTGCTTACGCACAGAAAAAAACAGATGCAGGAATCTGTGCGTACTCCAACTCCGCGTTCTTCCGCTACATAAATCCCGGTCAGCGTGAAAAATAACGCTCATGCATGTGCGTGCTGTCCTGCCCCAATTCCTCCCAGAATTATGCCTCTTTGAATATGCAAATCAATATAAATAGCCCTTAAGCTCAGCCTTCTGTGAAAAGACAATGGGAAAAGCACGGGGGAAAATATAAGAGTTTCAGCGAATACCAAGTGGAGGCAAAGGAAAAACATACTATTTGTTGATTTAAACCGTGGTATAATCAACAAAAGGAAGTTGTTCGAGTGACATAGCGTGTTGGAGAAACTTGAAAGCTCAAGTTCACAAAGTTGCACAGTGCCGGAAATAAAAAAGAAGTTGGCAGATATCAAAGTCGCCGTGAAAAGGAGAGTCTTGGCCCACATTTTGAGTGTCATATGAAAGCTTATTAGGGTACAGAAAAAAAAAAGCACACAGTGGGGGGAAAAAGCACAAAATGTCAACTTCAATCTCAAAATGTCCACTTTAATCGTGTAGTTTATTTTGTCATTAAAGTAGAACATCATTAACTTCATCTTAAAATCGTTTAATTAACCAGTTTCTCAAATCACATTGTAATTAAAGTAGCACTTTAAATGCTTTGTTTTGTATGTGATCTTCTATGTGCTCTATGTGTGTGAATCACTAGTGCTTCTTAAACCTGCTCTCTTCCTCCGACTGGACACAGAATCCATTACATTCGTGATATTACAGCTCTCTGAATAACTAAAATACTGAGATGTATATGTTATATCATTTTCATGATGATAAGAGTTAAAGCACGTTATTAAACATGGGTTTCACAGCGCAGCGAATGTGCGCGACCATCGGTGAAATTATTTATTGCAGCAGTACTCAAGGGCGGCTCTAGGCTTGTGGTGGCCCTGGGCGGTGAAAGAATCGGTGGCCCCTTCGCCGCCAATATCAGTATGGTATCTTATGCATAGTAGATGGCCACGTCCGTTGCGGACACTGCATAGCCACCTCGTGCTCATGACACAAGCGTTTAACTTTTGTCGAAATTTGCCGCTGTGTTTTTAGCTGTGTCGTTATCTTCTTTTTCTGTTTTATATTCAATATATATTGGCTTGGCCGCCCCTGCAGTCCTTGCTTTTCTTTCTCCAAGTAACTGATCGCCACACAATCAGCTCTGTAATAGACATTAAGCCATCTGTAAGCTTAGAGCGCCGATTCTTTAAAACATTTAAGGAGCATTGAAATATCTTCGTAGTACATGTTTAATTATTCTATCCTTCATGCCAGTCCCAGTGAAGAATATAGATTATTTAAATGAAGTTAGTTTTATCTGTATAATATAATAAACATATTTTGCTGGATTTCATCTTAAAAATGATATCGTCATCATATGTAAATACACGCTTTATAAAGTGGCTCGGGTTGTTTAATATGTAGTGCAAGTTTACAGTGAGGTAGTTATACTTATAAGTACAGATAGTTCTACAAGGAGCAATTGATTGAGTGCGTTTAAAGTTCTTGGGATGAAACTGTTTCTGAACCGCGAGGTCCGTACAGGAAAGGCTTTGAAACGTTTTGCAGTGGCTGAGACAGCGTGTCCTTAAAGCTGTCTACCGATAATTCTCTTTCCGATCAGCTTCTGCTGTGATTCACACTCGGATACAGTGATATAAATACTCCGAGTGGTGCAGTGAGAGTAATATAGATAAAGATGATTGGCTGTGGCAACTCCTAATGGGAGCAGCTGAAAGAAGAAGAAGAAAAAGAAGGTTCAATGAAAGTAACAATGCTAAAGCAGTTATGGTATTTGGAATACTATGGCTATTCCCTGGACCATTATATTGTTACAAGTTAATTACAATCAGATGCATTACACTAATAAACAATATGCGATTAATTTCAGTGTATTTATAAAGCCGCGTCAGGAAAGGAAAGGATAACCACACAGGAACAGTATCACTGCTTTGACGCCGGGTGCCGCCAGTCTGCAAAACCAAGCGGAGAACTTGCGTACGACAAGGTATGAGGTACCGTGGAAATGTGCATGGCTTTACGCCAAGTGTAGGTTTTATACATCGCGATTTGAACATGGAAACGTTCTTACGCAACATATCTGTGCATATGTACTGTTTATACCTGAGGCCCCAGGACTCCACTGCCCTCTCTGCAGAGCTTCTACAACAACAGAGTCCACAGGAGAACTGCCTCGAACCTCAGGGACCCCACCCACCCACAACACGAACTGTTCACACTTCTACCCTTGGGCAGGAGGTATAGAAGTATGAAATGCAGGACTTCCAGGCTAAAGAACTCTTTCTTCTCCAAGACCATTACACTCCTAAATAACTGACTGGAGTTTATAACCATGGATCACCTCATTCTGTCTACCTCACGCAACTGTATTTTACTTGTCCATCACACACCTACCTGAACATTTCACTTTATACTTCTATTCTGTTTTTTATACTTTATTCTGCCTTTGTTACTTATTTATTGATACTTGCTATTTATGTTTATCTTTATACGTTGGTTTGTTAACCATTGGCATTTGGTGTGGACAGCAAAGAACGAATTTCATTGTATAGGGAAACGTGTTTCCTTACTGTGCAAATGACAATAAACTTTGATTGAAGACAAAATATAATTAAGGCATTGACACAAAGGGATTAATACTTAAAGGCATGTTCCTTAAAATTTTATTGTTTTTCTTTTTTCCATATTGGAAGTGTAACTTCAAGTAAAAGCACATAATGTGTCAAAATCTTGGGCTTTGATGCATGAATGAAAAATTGGATGAGGTGAATACTATTTCTAGGTGTTGTCCATCCATCCGTATCCAACCCGCTAAATTATAACACAGGGTCACGGGAGATCTGCTGGAGCCAATCCTAGCCAACCCAGTGTGCAGGACAGGAAACAAACCCGGGCAGGGCACCAGCCCACTGCAGTTCTCGGTGTTGTACAGTACTTTGATTTTTGTTTACTTTTTCTTTCAAGTAACCCTGAAAATGTATCATATTAGTAAAACAATTCCTGTTGCTTTTAAAGTGTTATGTTAGTTTAGAATGAAATCTTAGAATACTGTGGAATTGTTTTTAATTTTGCATTCTTGAACTAAAAATACATTTATCAGCTTAAAAAGAAACCAGTAAAAAAAAAATACTATTTCAAGAAACACACAGATTTTTAGTAGATTCTGAAACTTTTACATTGTTGCCATTTTGTATATGTTACATTTGTGACATTTTACAGGTGCTTTACCCGGTTGTGGTGACATGTTTGGATGTGGTTGGGGTTGATAGTGCACATGGGGAACTTCATTTTGCCCCTAATTATAAGCCTTGGACTCTGGTGATAATTTTCCTTTATGTGATTACGTTCTGGCTGTTGTGCAGGGGGAATTTTTTTTAAAGATATCCAATTAATATGCTAATGAGCTGATAAATATTTATGCACAATTTAAATTATGCAGAAAGCTTTCAGTGCACTCTGCAAAATGAATTGCTCACAGGACTTCAAAGCACACTCTGCAGCACTAACAAGGGGGGGAAATTTGCATAAGGTACTAATCAGCTGCATACTGATTAAGCTTCATTATGGAAACTGCCAGCTGCAATCTTTGTTTCTATTTTATTACTGAAAAAGGGGAACTTTTTCACGCTTCAGTTGTCTTGACAATCGCAGTGTAAAACAGCTAGGAGAGAGGCAGCAAAAACTGCAGAGGTCCTGAAGTTTCCCTTCACAGTTTTTTGCTTTTCCAGATTGCTCTCCTGTTACTAGACTTAATGTTAAGCTCAACAGTTCTCTGGTAAAAGTTGAAGCCATCAAGGGATATTTTTTTTTCTTTCTATCTTTCTCAATCCCTAAATCTGACACCATGTTGGACTGCAGCAACTATGTAGTAGGTGGGTGCGCTAAGCTCTTTAATAGATCTTTTGCTATTTAAATCAGTGCTTGACTATGCATGGCGATAGTAGGTATATTTACACTTCCTCCACAGAATCAAAGTTTAAGAATTGTTTGCTTAAATGCTTGATCTTGGGAGGGAAGAAGAACAAAGCATTGAATATGATCTTAAATGAAAAAATTAAGTTTATTTTTTTGATAAAAGATGCATATTGTTTAAGTCACAGTTGCACGAGGCAAACTTTAAGAAAGCTAAAAAAAAAAGGCAGTAAAGCACACCTCACAGATGTTACAATGTTATACATGTCTAAACTTTCTGTTATATCTTGGTGTATTTTGAAATAACATTTTTGAAGAATGAGTTAAGAGTTGAGCTGTACATGCTGCTATTTTTGTTTTAACAAAAACTTGTTGAAACTGATTTATTTAATCATCTATGTTTCATTAAAATGTATGAATATTTTGTCTTTCACTGGTATATTTTTAGCACTTTTTTTACTCTTGATGGAGCTAAATTTTAATGTGTCTATATAATTGTAACTGTAATGTTAGGTTTAACCCTAGAAATGAACTTTACTTGGTTATTTATTATTTTTTGCTGTATATTCACAGTAATGTTTTTTCCAGCAGAGATCTGTAAGAGCAAAGCAAGCTTTTTTACTTTACCTTGTATTCAGCCAGATATATTTTTTTAAATTAGTTATTAATGGAAAAAATGACTGTACCAATCTATGCTTGGTTCTTACATAAGTAATATGTATATATATTTTTTTTTTCCCCCAGAATCAAAAATGAGTAATCCGTCTGATACCAGTAAATCTTCAGTGGAAAACCATGATGGAAGCACAGGTAAAAAAAAAGTCCCTTAATTTCTACATTTTTTTGCTGTTTTATTTATTCATCTTAAATTTCAGTTGTGTAATTTATAATTCTTAGAAACTGTTTTTAATGCAGCCCTTTGTAGTTATGTCATCTTTTTATGAAAAAGTTTTTCTATCTCTGTATACTTGAGTTTGTAAATGTGGTATTTTGCAGATTTTATATGCTGTTTGTTTACTTGTGATTCTAACCCGCCATAAAGAACTTAAAAATATTACATGTAATATAAGAAAATGACACTCACTAGGCACTAAAGAAGCGAATAATCAACTCATCTTTTGTGGAATGTACATATTTGTGTTTGCTTGTTGTTGTTATTATGTCACTGAACAGATGCTCCTTAATTTATTTTATTAAAAATATAAAATTTTCCAAGTGATAGATTTTTAAGAAACATTTTTTCTGAATTGTACTTTTATATCGGCATCTTTTTATTTTTATTGAACAAGCTGCTGAGTTTTTAACTGTTGCAATTCAGAAACAAAGTAATAAAATATTGCTTTAGAAAACACTCAATCTTCAGGGGTGGGGGTCGATCTGTTCTTAACTCAATTTTTTTTTTTGTAAAAACTTGATTGCTTTGTATGGATTGCAGTAAAATTAATAAAAAAATATATAAAAAAAAAAAAGAAAACACAATCTTAACAAAATCTGCATATTGCATTCTCTCTTCTGAATCCATGGCAAAGAGATGCATGGATTGAAATGTAATACATAGGTCATGCCTACGTAACAGAAATACATTACATTCAATAAGCCCTGCCTAGATATGCATTAGTTACTTAAACATGTTTATTCTTTAAACCAGATTTTACAGTTATTTTTATATGTATACATTTTTTTTATTTGGCTCCACTGCCCTGTGTTTATTCACATAGACTCTAATAGCCAAAACTGTGAAGAACAATTGAAATAATCCTTTTACAGAGTTGCATGATGCTGCCAACACCACAGGTAGTCAGTGGGCCTTTATGGCTGTTACAGTATACTGAACATTAAGTGCAAGGTTAGTTAGTAGAGTCTTTGCATTTGACTGTGTACCAAAGAGTGAATTTCTAATCCTAACAGTGCTCCACTTATTTAGAAGAAGAAATGGTACTCGTGTGTTATAACCACACCACAGGCAAGAGAAAAACTTTGTTTTTTACATTTGTTTATTTACAAAAGACAATCAAGAATATGTAAAATTAGATTTTTAATTACTTTTGAAACCTTACTTCTGTTGCGAAGTTTCTAATATCGTTAAATCTAGCATCAAAAGGTCACTGCTGTTTAAGGTTCTACGCATGAGTGAATGAAGAAGCGCTATCTGGGTTGAGTTGCGGGGTTATAACGCACTAGTACCAAAGAAACTAATAAAGTAGAATAAGAAACTGAGTTAATGTTTCTCACATACTAATTGTTAAATATTTAAAGTTGGTATATATTTTTGTTGGTTTAGACATTACCCAAAGAAGAGTATCTTTTTAAATATGATTGACTATGTTAAGTCAGACCAATATATTTTTATACAATGTACTGGACACTGTCATTAAGTAGTGCAGAGTGCTGTTCAGATTTGTGTAATACAGTTAAAACGCAAACCAAAGTGCAGCAATTGCATCCTTCCCAATACTTAAGTAGTATGTATGAAGACATATGACATGTATGTTAGCAAGTGCCTGGCCCCTTTTTTATTCTTGTAATAACTTATTTAAAGCAACTGTAAAAATCAAATATCAGTTAGAAAGGGTCAGTCTGAGATTTCTAATAACACTTGATCATTAAATTTACTTGTGATACAATGTAGCAAACATAAACCCCATTATATTTTGAATTCATTAAGCTGAAATTTTTGACATGTGAAGTTTGGTATCTTTAGTAAAGATTCATTTTTTATACAAGACCACATCATTGATGCCTTAATTTGAAGTCATGTCTTTTCTGTTTCATTAAAAAGTAAATGTTTTATGGTTACTGTTGTGCTTCATACATACTTAATGCAATATCTTGTTTTTTTTTTGTTTTTTTTTTGTTTTGGCAAACTTCTCTTGTATACGGTAAACAGAGAAAAATAGTTTTTTGGTATTGTGATTTGTGATACTAATTAAGATGCTTGTATGCTGCTGATGCAAGGACTGTTCTTTTCAAAGGGAACCGAAGTGATTGGAACAGATGCATGGTTCTCAGATAGTGGAAAGAATTTGCTATATTGGGATCTTAGGAGAGCACAGTCCATACATAGTATATTCAAATAGCTCAGTTAATAGTTACTCATACCAGGTATTTGCCACAAATAACTCATTAATAAGCTAAACATTTGGGTATTTAAGGCTTGCGAGGGAGCCTCAAACCAGGTGGCCATCTTTAAGAAGAATGGCTCCTGTGCTCTGCTGAAATCGAACTGCAATTGTCCACGGCTTGTACTGAAGAATTAAATGATGATAGCACTGTGGCTTCTTTTCAGCCGTATTTGTATTTATAAATGAATACACTACAGTGCATATTGGGAGTGAATGCTGCATTTTACAGCAGTATATATAGGTTCAATCTATAAACTGCATTTCTAAAAAGAACCCATTTCCAGGGAGCTTGCACCCCCTGCTGTACACAATTGGCAATGAGGATGGAATGCAGCCACTTACTGAGTCCCTTTCTTTAATGTTATGTAAGGAGGGACCAGTCTTCATTCAAGGTTAACTGTGCCCTAGTCCATGGATCCAGGTGGCTGTGTAAATCGACAACCTTGCTACAACTGGTAGATGATCAGGCTATCTTGAAGTTGTAAGCTGGTGAGTTGAAGCTAGATTTAAAAGGTTGGAAGAACAGTGTATCTAGCTGCAAGGGAAATGCTACTTGTGGCTACATTTTATACTAGTTGGACTTAAAGGTCCAAATAATAAAAAAAAAATGTGTGGCGTTAAAAGTAAATGCTAGTAATTTGGTAAAATGTGTTGATATTAGAAAATAAGCATTTTGTTTTAGTGAAAGATAAATTTCTGTTATGTGACATCCATAATAATATTGATCTGAATATAGCAACACTGCTGGCACAGTTAGCTAAACTGAGATCCTCCAGAGAAACACAGGATATGATCAAGGATGGATGATGGGGGGTAGCTAAGGGAGATAGACCCTTATGGATATGGATGTTTAAAAGCTTCCTACAATTAATAAAATTTTCATTTTAACTATACAGGGTACATCAAAAACCTGCAAGAAAAGAAAATGTGAGGCAATGAAAAATGTGTTAAGCTTTAAGTAATTGATGCCTGAAGGAAATATAGAAATGAAAGAAAAAGGAAAAAATACCTTTATCTTTTAAATATTGTTAAAATAATATACAGCACTTGTGTTACAACTGATACTACAGCAAATGCTAACAAAAGAGAGAATATATTGTGTACACAAAATAAGACCTACGTTTTTACCCTCCCATAGTAGGTGTAATAAGAAGAATGCTTCTAAATTTGATCTAAAATACATGTATTACTTTTCTCTGAATATTAATCCTACTTTTAGGAATCTGTTTGATAATTATGAATTTAAATGGAAAATAATGAGACAAATTCCCTCAAAAAATATGAAGAAATTGTGTATTATGTGTATTAACTTGAGTGTTTTATAGAATAAGAACTATTGCGATAGAAGGCACGATTGGGATAACATCCTGACTGGGATGTTTATTGTTACGTGGCCAAGAGGCCATTGTAACAGGTAACCATTGGGAGACTGCCTTCAAGGGAAAGCTGTTTCTCCCAGTATGTTGCATGTTTGTTCTGTCTTGGTTATCACTGACCCAGAAATACTTTAAGGCAATAATGTTGCACTGAAAGCTCTCTTGGGTCTGGTTTGAAGTTCCACTGCTTTCAGCCAAGTGAGGTAGATGTGAGTGGAGTTGAATCAAACCTATCTGGAGATAAGTGGGATAAATGTTATACGTGGTTTAAGTAAGACATAAAAGAAGAGTGCTGTGTTGTAAAAAAAGGTTGTGATAGGTTTTGAAGGTTGGTGTGCAGGATGCCCCCTACATGTCAGAGTATGTGTTTATTCATATAATATGTGTGTATGTATATATGTATGTGTGGGCGTGTGTGTGTGTGTGTGTATATATATATATGTGTGTGTGTGTGTATATGTATGTGTATATATGTGTGTATGTATATATGTGTGTATATATATATATATATATATATATATATATATATACATATATACATATATATACATATATACATATATACATATACATATAGGCCGCCACCACAAAGAAACCGGAAAAAGAAATAGAAGAGAGAGTTGGGGTCAGTACGGATTTTGGAGCCACTATGAATAGTTATGATGAATTGAACATACAGAGTATCAGTATTAAGTTAAAGTAAAGTTATAAAAAGGCCATGTTAAAGTAATGTATTTTCAGCAATTTTTTAAAGTGCTCTACTGTATTTGCCTGGCGAGTTCCTATAGGCAGGCTATTCCAGATTTTAGGTGCATAACAGCAGAAGGCCGCCTCACCACTTCTTTTAAGTTTAGCTTTTGGAATTATAAGGAGACACTCATTTGAAGATCTAAGGTTACGATTTGGAATATAACTTGTCAGGCATTCCGATATATAAGATGGAGCGAGATTATTTAAGGCTTTATAAACCATAAGCAGTATTTTAAAGTCAATCCTGAATGATACAGGCAACCAGTGTAGTGACATCAAAACTGGAGAAATGTGTTCGGATTTTCTTTTCCTAGTTAGGATTCTAGCAGCTGCATTCTGCACTCGTTGCAAGTGATTTATGTCTTTTTTGGGTAGTCCTGAGAGGAGTGCGTTACAGTAATCTAGTCTACTGAAAACAAAAGTGTGAATTAATTTCTCAGCATCTTTCAGTGATATAAGAGGTCTAACTTTTGCTATGTTTCTTAAGTGAAAAAATGCTGTCCTAGTGGTCTGATGAATATGCGATTTAAAATTCAGATTACAGTCAACAGTTACCCCTAAGTTTTTTACTTCCATCTTAACTTTTAATCCTAATACATCAAGTTTTTTTCTGATAACCTCATTGAATCCATTATTGCCAATTACTAAAATTTCAGTTTTCTCTTTATTTAGTTTGAGAAAATTACTATTCATCCATTCAGAAATACCAGTAAGACATTGTGTTAGTGAATCGAGAGAGTCAGTGTCATCAGGTGCTATTTATAAGTACAGCTGTGTGTCATCAGCATAGCTGTGGTAACTCACGTTGTAACCTGAGATAATCTGACCTAACGGAAGCATATAGATTGAGAAAAGCAGCGGACCCAGGATAGAGCCTTGTGGAACACCATATAGAATATCATGTATCCTTGAGTTGTGATTACCACAACTAACAAAGAATTTTCTACCTGCCAGGTAGGATTCAAACCAATTTAAGACTGTGCCAGAGAGGCCCACCCATTGACTAAGGCGATTTCTAAGAATATTGTGATCAATGGTGTCAAATGCCGCACTCAGATCTAAGAGGACGAGAACAGATAAACGGCCACTGTCTGCATTTACCCGCAAGTCATTTACTACTTTAACGAGTGCAGTTTCTGTGCTGTGATTTGTTCTGAAGCCTGACTGAAATTTATCAAGAATAGCATGTTTATTGAGATAGTCATTTAATTGCAAAATGACTGCCTTCTCTAGAATTTTACTTAAGAAGGGCAGGTTAGAGATGGGTCTAATACCTCGACTCAATACAAGTTAGAACCATGCAATGGGACTCTGCCTCTGTAGTTGGAACATAACATGGCAAACGCAGAAGCAGTATTGCATGATTGGCTAAGAATGTTTGAATGCTTCAG